>NC_086320.1:10184470-10484470 GCF_036172605.1 Pelobates fuscus | reverse complement strand
ATAGATAGATAGAAGCAGGGCTCGCTCTGTTTATACACTATATAAATCCATAGATAGATAGAAGCAGGGCTCGCTCTGTTTATACACTATATAAATCCATAGATGGATAGAAGCAGGGCTCGCTCTGTTTATACACTATATAAATCCGTAGATAGATAGAAGCAGGGCTCGCTCTGTTTATATACTATATAAATCCATAGATAGATAGAAGCAGGGCTCGCTCTGTTTATACACTATATAAATCCATAGATAGAAGCAGGGCTCGCTCTGTTTATACACTATATAAATCCATAGATAGATAGAAGCAGGGCTCGCTCTGTTTATACACTATATAAATCCATAGATAGATAGAAGCAGGACTCGCTCTGTTTATACACTATATAAATCCGTAGATAGATAGAAGCAGGGCTCGCTCTGTTTATACACTATATAAATCCATAGATAGATAGAAGCAGGGCTTGCTCTGTTTATACACTATATAAATCCATAGATAGATAGAAGCAGGGCTTGCTCTGTTTATACACTATATAAATCCGTAGATAGATAGAAGCAGGGCTCGCTCTGTTTATACACTATATAAATCCATAGATAGATAGAAGCAGGGCTCGCTCTGTTTATACACTATATAAATCCATAGATAGATAGAAGCAAGGATCGCTCTGTTTATACACTATATAAATCCATAGTTAGGAGCAGGGCTCGCTCTGTTTATACACTATATAAATCCATAGATAGATAGAAGCAGGGCTCACTCTGTTTATACACTATATAAATCCATAGTTAGATAGAAGCAAGGCTCGCTCTGTTTATACACTATATAATCCATAGATAGATAGAAGCAGGGCTCGCTCTGTTTATACACTATATAAATCCATAGATAGATAGAAGCAGGGCTCGCTCTGTTTATACACTATATAAATCCATAGATAGATAGATAGATAGATAGAAGCAGGGCTCGCTCTGTTTATACACTATATAAATCCATAGATAGAAGCAGGGCTCGCTCTGTTTATACACTATATAAATCCATAGATAGATAGATAGAAGCAGGGCTCGCTCTGTTTATACACTATATAAATCCATAGATAGATAGATAGAAGCTGGGCTCGCTCTGTTTATACACTATATAAATCCATAGATAGATAGATAGAAGCAGGGCTCGCTCTGTTTATACACTATATAAATCCCTAGATAGAAGCTGGGCTCGCTCTGTTTATACACTATATCAATCCCTAGATAGAAGCAGGGCTCGCTCTGTTTATACACTATATAAATCCATAGATAGATAGATAGAAGCAGGGCTCGCTCTGTTTATACACTATATAAATCCATAGATAGAAGCAGGGCTCGCTCTGTTTATACACTATATAAATCCATAGATAGATAGATAGAAGCAGGGCTCGCTCTGTTTATACACTATATAAATCCATAGATAGATAGATAGAAGCAGGGCTCGCTCTGTTTATACACTATATCAATCCCTAGATAGAAGCAGGGCTCGCTCTGTTTATACACTATATAAATCCCTAGATAGAAGCAGGGCTCGCTCTGTTTATACACTATATAAATCCATCGATAGATAGAAGCAGAGCTCGCTCTGTTTATACACTATATAAATCCATAGATAGATAGAAGCAGGGCTCGCTCTGTTTATACACTATATAAATCCATAGATAGAAGCAGGGCTCGCTCTGTTTATACACTATATAAACCCATAGAGAGATAGAAGCAGGGCTCGCTCTGTTTATACACTATATAAATCCATAGATAGATAGAAGCAGGGCTCGCTCTGTTTATACACTATATAAATCCATAGAAAGATAGAAGCAGGGCTCGCTCTGTTTATACACTATATAAATCCATAGATAGAAGCAGGGCTCGCTCTGTTTATACACTATATAAATCCATAGATAGATAGAAGCAGGGCTCGCTCTGTTTATACACTATATAAATCGATAGATAGATAGATAGATAGATAGATAGAAGCAGGGCTCGCTCTGTTTATACACTATATAAATCCATAGATAGATAGATAGATAGAAGCAGGGCTCGCTCTGTTTATACACTATATAAATCCATAGATAGATAGATAGATAGAAGCAGGGCTCGCTCTGTTTATACACTATATAAATCCATAGATAGATAGATAGATAGAAGCAGGGCTCGCTCTGTTTATACACTATATAAATCCATAGATAGATAGATAGATAGAAGCAGGGCTCGCTCTGTTTATACACTATATAAATCCATAGATAGATAGATAGATAGAAGCAGGGCTCGCTCTGTTTATACACTATATAAATCCATAGATAGATAGAAGCAGGGCTCGCTCTGTTTATACACTATATAAATCCATAGATAGATAGAAGCAGGGCTCGCTCTGTTTATACACTATATAAATCCATAGATAGATAAAAGCAGGGCTCGCTCTGTTTATACACTATATAAATCCATAGATAGATAGATAGATAGATAGATAGAAGCAGGGCTCGCTCTGTTTATATACTATATAAATCCATAGATAGAAGCAGGGCTCGCTCTGTTTATACACTATATAAATCCATAGATAGAAGCAGGGCTCGCTCTGTTTATACACTATATAAATCCATAGATAGATAGAAGCAGGGCTCGCTCTGTTTATACACTATATAAATCCATAGATAGATAGAAGCAGGGCTCGCTCTGTTTATACACTATATAAACCCATAGATAGAAGCAGGGCTCGCTCTGTTTATACACTATATAAATCCATAGATAGATAGAAGCAGGGCTCGCTCTGTTTATACACTATATAAATCCATAGATAGATAGAAGCAGGGCTCGCTCTGTTTATACACTATATAAACCCATAGATAGAAGCAGGGCTCGCTCTGTTTATACACTATATAAATCCATAGATAGATAGAAGCAGGGCTCGCTCTGTTTATACACTATATAAATCCATAGATAGATAGAAGCAGGGCTCGCTCTGTTTATACACTATATAAATCCATAGATAGATAGAAGCAGGGCTCGCTCTGTTTATACACTATATAAATCCATAGATAGATAGAAGCAGGGCTCGCTCTGTTTATACACTATATAAATCCATAGATAGAAGCTGGGCTCGCTCTGTTTATACACTATATAAATCCATAGATGGATAGAAGCAGGGCTCGCTCTGTTTATACACTATATAAATCCATAGATAGATAGAAGCAGGGCTCGCTCTGTTTATACACTATATAAATCCATAGATAGATAGAAGCAGGGCTCGCTCTCCCCATGCCTCCCTTTACTCTATATTGTAAAAAAAGACCCCCAATCCAAATCCAATAAAGGGGGACCTAGCACAGGGCCCTGATGCCCCCATGGTGAGGCACCTATTATATTTAACAAGATGGAGACATCTACTGGCATGAAACTTGGACATTCTGTTTGGATGAAATTTGGTCAATTCGCCGGCGCCCTAGTCTAAATTAGAGGATGTTCGGAAATGGCAAATGGTGTTCACCCGAGAACGTGGATTATGGTGAGTATTGTGGGAAAACTTTATTTGGCGTAGGAAATGGAGCTGACTTAAAGCTCTCCGTTGTGTCAGAGAAAGTCAGGCTTGGGGAAAAAAACACAAGACAAAGTAGTCCATACTTCATCTTATGTTTTAAAAAAAAAAAAGTATATTGAGGAAAAGAAAAATAGATTCCGAGGGAGGGAGAGAAAAGGAAGCGATGGGGAAAAGGGAGGTTTGGCGTGACAGTGCCGCTTTAGATATTAAATGTAAAGATGTCTTAATGTATGACTTTTTTTTGGTAAATTTTAATTTGGAATAAGGACAGCTATCATCATTTTTATTTTTTAAAGTTTATTACATTTAAACGTAATATCTGAAAATGCCATTTTACCTGGCTGAGCGGCCATGTTGGATTAGACTCTATTGTTATCTGACCAACTGCTGCTCAACCTAACTTGCTGCCGCTGTGATTGCTCTGTGTGAACCGGCAAAGGCAGCAAGTTAGGTTGAGCAGCAGTTGGTTAGATAACAGTAAACCAGGCTGACCCAACATGGCCGCTCAGCCAGGTTAAAAAATATCAGTTTCATTAAATGTAATAAACTTAAAAAAAAAAAATGAAAAGTAAATATTTGATGTCAGTTGTCCTTTAATTCTTTCTATTGGACCCATTGCGAACTTACGTTTAGTACATACGCTCCTTCATTGATGGTAACTTTGTATTTGTGTTAACCCTATCCCTGCCGCTGCAGGCATGCATGGTATATACACGTTCTGTGTGCAATAAACCTTGTATTGATAATGGGGTCCCTTTCACCTCCCCCCCCCAGTTCACTATCTGCGGGTTTCTCATTGTGCAGGGCTTATCATGAACAGCACGGCTGCACGTTCACCTCTGTCATTCCAACCAATGTGTTTGGGCCTCACGATAACTTTAACATCGAAGACGGACATGTGTTGCCAGGACTTATTCATAAGGTTTATCTCGCTAAATGTAAGTATTTATCGGCTCGGATATACTCTCACCTCCCGCAGTGAGTGAAAGTGCGCAGTGATTAGACCAGATATTTAAACCTAAGTTTATTTAATATGTTTGATATTTTATTCTGTCAGTTTAAAGGGGAACAATCACTTTCCAGGATATTTAATATTATGTTTACGTATTCCTTTATTTAACTGATATATGTGTGAGGTATGAAAAAGAAAGTTACATTTAAAAATCCACATCTCTCTATCCTGTAACTGGGCGCCTCCATCTTAGCTCCCTGTCAATCATTGTTATAAGCTCCGCCCTTTACGCCTGGCAGTCAGTATAGAGAGAGCCTCCTCCATCTTAGCTCCCTGTCAATCATTGTTATAAGCTCCGCCCTTTACGCCTGGCAGTCAGTATAGAGAGAGCCTCCTCCATCTTAGCTCCCTGTCAATCATTGTTCTAAGCTCCGCCCTTTACACCTGGCAGTCAGTATAGAGAGAGCCACCTCCATCTTAGCTCCCTGTCAATCATTGTTATAAGCTCCGCCCTTTACACCTGGCAGTCAGCATAGAGAGAGCCACCTCCACCTTAGCTCCCTGTCAATTATTGTTATAAGCTCCGCCCTTTACACCTGGCAGTCAGTGTAGAGAGAGCAACCTCCATCTTAGCTCCCTGTCAATCATTGTTCTAAGCTCCGCCCTTTACACCTGGCAGTCAGTATAGAGAGAGCCACCTCCATCTTAGCTCCCTGTCAATCATTGTTATAAGCTCCGCCCTTTACACCTGGCAGTCAGTATAGAGAGCCACCTCCATCTTAGCTCCCTGTCAATCATTGTTATAAGCTCCGCCCTTTACACCTGGCAGTCAGTATAGAGAGAGCCGCCTCCACCTTAGCTCCCAGTCAATCATTGTTATAAGCTCTGCCCTTTACACCTGGCAGTCAGTATAGAGAGAGCCACCTCCATCTTAGCTCCCTGTCAATCATTGTTATAAGCTCTGCCCTTTACACCTGTCAGTCAGTATAGAGAGAGCCACCTCCATCTTAGCTCCCTGTCAATCATTGTTATAAGCTCCGCCCTTTACACCTGGCAGTCAGCATAGAGAGAGCCGCCTCCATCTTAGCTCCCTGTCAGTCATTGTTATAAGCTCCGCCCTTTACACCTGGCAGCCAGTATAGAGAGAGCCACCTCCATCTTAGCTCCCTGTCAATCATTGTTATAAGCTCTGCCCTTTACACCTGTCAGTCAGTATAGAGAGAGCCTGCTCCATCTTAGCTCCCTGTCAATCATTGTTATAAGCTCCGCCTGTAACGGACCGTTTCAGCATGAAAGGGGAAAAATCCGTTTAGGCGATAATCCCCTTTTCTGGATACAGGCACAGCTACTGCAGAACACCACACTCCCGATCTGGATACGAAATAACACTCCGAACTGGAACAGCTGAACAAGAAAAGCATACAATCGGCTTACACTCTTGGCAGTCAGCTTACAATCCAATCCCCCCCAAGAACGAGACGACACTTCATTTTGAGGGTTAAGCAGGAACTCAAAACTGGGACACCCAGTCTGGCTTTTATTACCAACAAGTACATACAGGACACTCCCAGGGGGAGGATGAAATTAACCAATCACATGGATGTACCTCCCACACATTTCCTCCCCTTAGATTAACACTTAACACAATTATACTGTACACCTTTTTCCCCAATTCCTGGATGTACCCCAAATACATATGCTACACCTCCAAAATAGGTATCCCCTGATAGCCCTTATTCAGGGGGACAACATATGCAAGAATCAGCCCATTCGGATAAATGGTTCAGGTACTTTATGGGACTTTAAAGTATTGACCGACCGCATGGGTAAAGTATCCGAAAACAGTTCCATGCATTTTGGCCCTGCGGTCGGTCACAAACAGGTGAATGAAACATACGAATTACTGGTGTTATAGAGACTAAGGGGAGTTCGTATGAATCCCCTAGTTCGTACGTTTCTTTCTACCGAACGGCGGGCCGTTCGGTAGTTTCCCCACGAAATCCTGGAAGTCTGGAGGTCTCAGCGGTGTTTGCCTAGTCGAGTGTCCGATTTCAGTTCCAGACACTCGACGGCAAAACACCGCTGTTCGGTAGTTAAAGATGGCCGCCGCCACGTGTTGGTTTCCTGAATGGCGGCCACCCAGAGGACAAAGACCACACTGCACGGATTGCCAATTACCCGTTTGCAACATTGTTGCAAACGGTAATTGGAGGCACACTTAGTCCTGGGTGGTCTGGTTGTTCGGTAGTTTCCTCAATACAAGGAATGGAGTGATTCTACCGAACAATCAGATGAAGGCTGCATATATATATAACCCAGGTTAACTGCATACATAAATACATATACAATATACAGGCAGTACAATAGGATATGCTTCACAGTCTTAAAGGGACAGTAGTCCCAAAATGTCCATCGCTGATTTTAAAGGGCCAGTAGCAGCAATATAAATTAGTAGATGCCCAAATATAGTCTTTAAAGTGCAATATGTCCAGGGGCCATAGTCAGCGGGCAGGAGGCTAGCAGCCAGGCTTCTCCAGCCCACAGTGGCGAAGTTGGTTTCGCCACAATTCTCCCCTTTACCAATTAGACTAACAGGGTATCTGACCTCCTGCCGGTCAGTGCCCTGGTTAGTCCAGCAACCCACCCACAGAACAGAAGTAGTAGAGCAGCCCACCCATAATAAACAGTTACCACACCTGGGTGAGGGAGAATTTTGTCCAAGTTCAGGTGCCTCCCCACGGCTGGGTGAGAGACTGATAGGTTGCCTTGGTGGGTTGCTGAGGGGGCAGAGACCAGCGGTACTCTGTCCTGTTGCCAGCACTACCACGGGAGTAGTCTGGTGGGAGCCTGGCTGCTGGAGACCGACTGTCTCCCCTTTAGATATATCGCTCTGTGGCTGGGGGACAGGACCGACCGTCCCTATCCCTTGTGCTGTAAGTGCAGAGACTACGGTCCCATCTGCACAGATGTGGGGCTTAACATCTCCCCTTGGTGGGTTAGGCTGCCGCTGGAGAGAGGGTGTAACAAGCTCCTCTCTCTGGACGGTAAACTGCCGCTGGGGAGGGGGGTTAGCAGGCTCCTCTCCCTGCCACTCTCTCTGCTGGTGGAAAGGGGGACCAGCTGTCTCCCCTTTCATTCTCTTGTCCGGCTGCTGGGGTGCGAGACTGACTGTCTCTGCTCCCTGCAGGACACACTGCCGCTGGGGAGGATGGACGACACCATCAGCTCCCTGGGGCACGCACTGCCGCTGGGGAGGGAGGACGCTGCTCTCCTCTCCCTTTGCTTCACACTGCCGTCTTGGCATCTCACTTTGCTGCTGGGGGGCAGGATCAACAACCTCTGCCCCCTGTAACTCAGCCTGCCGCTGGGGAGGAAGGACTGCACCTTCGGCTCCCTTGGACACACACGGCTGCTGGGGAGGATGGACGACACCATCAGCTCCCTGGGGCACACATTGCCGCTGGGGAGGGAGGACGCTGCTCTCCTCTCCCTTCCCTTCACACTGCCTTCTTGGCATATCACTTTGCTGCTGGGGGGCAGGAACAACAACCTCTGCCCCCTGTAACTCAGCCTGCCGCTGGGGAGGAAGGACTGCACCTTCGGCTCCCTTGGACACACACGGCTGCTGGGGAGGATGGACGACACCATCAGCTCCCTGGGGCACACATTGCCGCTGGGGAGGGAGGACGCTGCTCTCCTCTCCCTTCACTTCACACTGCCTTCTTGGCATATCCCTTTGCTGCTGGGGGGCAGGAACAACAACCTCTGCCCCCTGTAACTCAGCCTGCCGCTGGGGAGGAAGGACTGCACCTTCGGCTCCCTTGGACACACACGGCTGCTGGGGAGGATGGACGACACCATCAGCTCCCTGGGGCACACATTGCCGCTGGGGAGGGAGGACGCTGCTCTCCTCTCCCTTCACTTCACACTGCCTTCTTGGCATATCCCTTTGCTGCTGGGGGGCAGGAACAACAACCTCTGCCCCCTGTAACTCAGCCTGCCGCTGGGGAGGAAGGACTGCACCTTCGGCTCCCTTGGACACACACGGCTGCTGGGGAGGATGGACGACACCATCAGCTCCCTGGGCCACACATTGCCGCTGGGGAGGGAGGTCTGCAAACCCCCTGGCCCGCTCTGATTCCCACGGCAAGTACTCTCGCACTGCTTTCTTCACACGCTGTATTAGATCCTCTGAGAGGTTGGGTCCGCATATAGCCAGCACCGCGGTGACCTCTCTGTCATACGCCTCTTGAGTGTAGCTGGGTGCCATGCTTGCTCTGCTGCAGTTGGTTCCTTGTAGATAGGGGCGCTGTACGGGTACTGGCGTTGCCCTCACTTTGTAATCCAGGAATGGTGTTGTCTGTAGCTGTCCCTCTGGTTGTAGGAACGATCCCGCCGCTTGCCACCAATTGTAACGGACCGTTTCACTTACAAGAGGATAAAACCCAGTTTAGGCGATAATCCCCTTTCCAGATGCACGGGCAGCTACTGCAAACACCATTCTCCCGACTGGAACCACACGAACACTGGGACAGCTGAACAAGAAAAGCAGACATCGGCTTACACTCTTGGCAGTCGGCATACAATCCCATTCCCCCAAAGACCGAGACGACACTTCATTTTGAGGGTTAAGCAGGAACTCAAAACTGGGACACCCAGTCTGGCTTTTATTACCAACAAGTACATACAGGACACTCCCAGGGGGAGGATGAAATTAACCAATCACATGGATGTACCTCCCACACATTTCCTCCCCTTAGATTAACACTTAACACAATTATACTGTACACCTTTTTCCCCAATTCCTGGATGTACCCCAAATACATATGCTACACTTCCAAAACAGGTATCCCCTGATAGCCCTTATTCAGGGGGACAACATATGCAAGAATCAGCCCATTCGGATAAATGGTTCAGGAGTTATGGGACTTTAAAGTATTGACCGACCGCATGGGTAAAGTATCCGAAAACAGTTCCATGCATTTTGGCCCTGCGGTCGGTCACAAACAGGTGAATGAAACATACGAATTACTGGTGTTATAGAGACTAAGGGGAGTTCGTATGAATTCCCATAGTTCGTACGTTTCTTTCTACCGAACGGCGGGCCGTTCGGTAGTTTCCCCACGAAATCCTGGAAGTCTGGAGGTCTCAGCGGTGTTTGCCTAGTCGAGTGTCCGATTTCAGTTCCAGACACTCGACGGCAAAACACCGCTGTTCGGTAGTTAAAGATGGCCGCCGCCGCGTGTTGGTTTCCTGAATGGCGGCCACCCAGAGGACAAAGACCACACTGCACGGATTGCCAATTACCCGTTTGCAACATTGTTGCAAACGGTAATTGGAGGCACACTTAGTCCTGGGTGGTCTGGTTGTTCGGTAGTTTCCTCAATACAAGGAATGGAGTGATTCTACCGAACAATCAGATGAAGGCTGCATATATATATAACCCAGGTTAACTGCATACATAAATACATATACAATATACAGGCAGTACAATAGGATATGCTTCACAGTCTTAAAGGGACAGTAGTCCCAAAATGTCCATCGCTGATTTTAAAGGGCCAGTAGCAGCAATATAAATTAGTACATGCCCAAATATAGTCTTTAAAGTGCAATATGTCCAGGGGCCATAGTCAGCGGGCAGGAGGCTAGCAGCCAGGCTTCTCCAGCCCACAGTGGCGAAGTTGGTTTCGCCACACCGCCCTTTACACCTGGCAGTCAGTATAGAGAGAGCCACCTCCATCTTAGCTCCCTGTCAATCATTGTTATAAGCTCTGCCCTTTACACCTGGCAGTCAGTATAGAGAGAGCCACCTCCATCTTAGCTCCCTGTCAATCATTGTTATAAGCACCGCCCTTTACATCAGGCAGTCAGTATAGAGAGAGCCACGTCCATCTTAGCTCCCTGTCAATCATTGTTATAAGCTCTGCCCTTTACACCTGGCAGTCAGTATAGAGAGAGCCACCTCCATCTTAGCTCCCTGTCAATCATTGTTATAAGCTCCGCCCTTTACACCTGGCAGTCAGTATAGAGAGAGCCGCCTCCATCTTAGCTCCCTGTCAGTCATTGTTATAAGCTCCGCCCTTTACACCTGGCAGTCAGTATAGAGAGAGCCACCTCCATCTTAGCTCCCTGTCAATCATTGTTATAAGCTCCGCCCTTTACACCTGGCAGTCAGTATAGAGAGAGCCACCTCCATCTTAGCTCCCTGTCAATCATTGTTACACCTGGCAGCCAGTATAGAGAGAGCCTGCTCCATCTTAGCTCCCTGTCAATCATTGTTATAAGCTCCGCCCTTTACACCTGTCAGTCAGTATAGAGAGAGCCACCTCCATCTTAGCTCCCTGTCAGTCATTGTTATAAGCTCTGCCCTTTACACCTGGCAGTCAGTATAGAGAGAGCCACCTCCATCTTAGCTCCCTGTCAATCATTGTTATAAGCTCCGCCCTTTACACCTGGCAGTAAGTATAGAGAGAGCCACCTCTATCTTAGCTCCCTGTCAATCATTGTTATAAGCTCCGCCCTTTACACCTGGGAGTCAGCATAGAGAGAGCCACCTCCATCTTAGCTCCCTGTCAGTCATTGTTATAAGCTCCGCCCTTTACACCTGGCAGTCAGTATAGAGAGAGCCACCTCCATCTTAGCTCCCTGTCAATCATTGTTATAAGCCCCGCCCTTTGCACCTGGCAGTCAGTATAGAGAGAGCCACCTCCATCTTAGCTCCCTGTCAATCATTGTTATAAGCTCCGCCCTTTACACCTGGGAGTCAGCATAGAGAGAGCCACCTCCATCTTAGCTCCCTGTCAATCATTGTTATAAGCTCCACCCCCTTTGCACCTGACAGTCAGTATAGAGAGAGCCACCTCCATCTTAGCTCCCTGTCAATCATTGTTATAAGCTCCGCCCTTTACACCTGCCAGTCAGCAATGTGAGAGCAGACAGAGAGGAGGAGACATGAAATTGTTTCATTACGCAATAGCTAAAATTTTATAAAAATTTAAAATGGAGGGCAAAAAGGTTATTGTTAATAAAAGTAATATTATTATTGTTTATTTTCCGTGTTTTATTCAGTGGTGTACATTTTAGAGAAGTGACTCTTTATATTTACTGTATTTGAGCCATAGAGGATAACTGGGGATAAATCTAAACTTACAAAGTGACTCTGCATGGTTGGATTCAGATATAGATTATATGGAGTTATATAAATGTACTGCTGTCGTAGAGCCTGAGGTTTAACAATCCATCTGTTACATTATCCTCTGTCTCAAAGTCTGCGATGCGTAAAGTCAGGATATTATAGGATTTGATTTCTGGTGGTAAAGGTACTTTATATGTTGTTTATATAATTAATTATCGTTTCTTGTCCTTCCTCCAGTGAACGGCACGCCGCTCTCCATTTGGGGAACGGGCAAACCACGAAGGCAGTTCATATATTCTCTGGTAAGGGTTTGTGGCTACACTTATTGCAGTAAAAGAGTCTGATTTCCAGAATGTTTCCATTGTCTGGGTTCTTTCTTGTCATTTTCCTGCGATCTGAAAGCTAGCGTTGTGTTTGTTTGTCATTGTGTGTGATGTGATATATGTCGGGGGATGAGAGGGAGGTGGGGTGTTTATTGTTCGATAAAGTTATGTTTAACAGGTGTAAACAGAAAGGTAATATTATATATATAATTTGTTATCTAGTCACCATTTTTTTTCTTCTTCTGGTTTTATAATTTAATGAGGATTTAAACACTTCTTTCGTGGTGCCCATAATATGTAAATATTCGATTCCATGTTTTTAAATAGCTCATCTAGTTACTCTGGATTCGGCGGCGAGCTTGCCCCAACATTACTTATAAAGTAAACAGCTGGCGCCCCTCCCACTTTGCGACGCAGCGAGCTGGCGCCCCTCCCACTTTGCGACGCAGCGAGCTGGCGCCCCTCCCACTTTGCGACGCAGCGAGCTGGCGCCCCTCCCACTTTGCGACGCAGCGAGCTGGCGCCCCTCCCACTTTGCGATGCAGTGAGCTGGCGCCCCTCCCACTTTGCCGTGCAGTGAGTGTGGTGGTGTCCCCTTCTGAAGATGGGCTCCTACCGCCTAGGTCACCCCTTCCAGTTGTGATCAGCTCCAGAGTGATTATAGCTTCTTCCACAGGTTACCGCGGTATCACCCAAACACTAGAGGCTTAGTGAAGGGTAAAGAAGACCCACTTATATACACAGCAAGGGTACAGACAAGCACGCCCAGAACACTCCCACAACATGCCCATGAATCTCTTGTGTCAGCATGACTAAGCATAAAAATATAAAACATAAAAAACCTATAGGAACCCACACATGCCATACAGACCCAGAAAGGTCTTCCTGGAGCGCCCATTGTGTCCGAAAAGCGCCCGGATCGGATATTGCTAGCTCGAATTCGGTGGAAGTCCAAAGTTCAGCGGGATGTGGCTTGCCCCCGATCCGGCACAGAGTTCTAACAGGCTGAATAAGATTTCCCGGTCATGCCCACTATACCTCAGCAGCTAGGGAAGGCTGTTAGCAAGACCCTGATTGGGTGTCCCGTCACACAATTAAACCTTTGATATTTCCATCCCTGCTGTAACCAATTTCTTCTCTCCTAGGATCTGGCGCGGCTGTTTATCTGGGTCCTCAGAGAATACAATGAGGTGGATCCCATCATCCTTTCCGGTAAGAAGAGTCCACCTCGTACAGACTGACCGACAGCGCCCTGTGCGGACAGACCGTCTCCACCCTACCCACGCACAGCCCTCTGTTAGTGTATGCTCAGTTCCAGCACACAGCGCTCTGTTGGTGTATACTCAGTTCCAGCACGCACAGCTCTCCTTGTGTATACTCAGTTCCAGCACACACAGCGCTCTACTTGTGTATACTCAGTTCCAGCACACACAGCGCTCTCCTTGTGTATACTCAGTTCCAGCACACACAGCGCTCTCCTTGTGTATACTCAGTTCCAGCACACACAGCGCTCTCCTTGTGTATACTCAGTTCCAGCACACAGCGCTCTGTTAGTGTATACTCAGTTCCAGCACGCACAGCGCTCTCCTTGTGTATACTCAGTTCCAGCACACACAGCGCTCTCCTTGTGTATACTCAGTTCCAGCACACACAGCTCTCTCCTTGTGTATACTCATTTCCAGCACACACAGCGCTCTCCTTGTGTATACTCAGTTCCAGCACACAGCGCTCTGTTAGTGTATACTCAGTTCCAGCACGCACAGCGCTCTCCTTGTGTATACTCAGTTCCAGCACACACAGCGCTCTCCTTGTGTATACTCAGTTCCAGCACACACAGCTCTCTCCTTGTGTATACTCAGTTCCAGCACACACAGCGCTCTCCTTGTGTATACTCAGTTCCAGCCCCCCCAGCGCTCTCCTTGTGTATACTCAGTTCCAGCACACACAGCGCTCTCCTTGTGTATACTCAGTTCCAGCACACAGCGCTCTGTTAGTGTATACTCAGTTCCAGCACACACAGCGCTCTCCTTGTGTATACTCAGTTCCAGCACACACAGCGCTCTCCTTGTGTATACTCAGTTCCAGCACACACAGCTCTCTCCTTGTGTATACTCAGTTCCAGCACACACAGCTGTCTCCTTGTGTATACTCAGTTCCAGCACACACAGCGCTCTCCTTGTGTATACTCAGTTCCAGCACACACAGCTCTCTCCTTGTGTATACTCAGTTCCAGCACACACAGCTCTCTCCTTGTGTATACTCAGTTCCAGCACACACAGCGCTCTCCTTGTGTATACTCAGTTCCAGCACACACAGCGCTCTCCTTGTGTATACTCAGTTCCAGCACACACAGCTGTCTCCTTGTGTATACTCAGTTCCAGCACACACAGTGCTCTCCTTGTGTATACTCAGTTCCAGCACACACAGCTCTCTCCTTGTGTATACTCAGTTCCAACACACACAGTGCTCTCCTTGTGTATACTCAGTTCCAGCACACAGCTCTCTCCTTGTGTATACTCAGTTCCAGCACACACAGCTCTCTCCTTGTGTATACTCAGTTCCAGCACGCACAGCTCTCTCCTTGTGTATACTCAGTTCCAGCACACACAGCTCTCTCCTTGTGTATACTCAGTTCCAGCACGCACAGCTCTCTCCTTGTGTATACTCAGTTCCAGCACACACAGCTCTCTCCTTGTGTATACTCAGTCCCAGCACACACAGCTCTCTCCTTGTGTATACTCAGTTCCAGCACACACAGTGCTCTCCTTGTGTATACTCAGTTCCAGCACACACAGCGCTCTCCTTGTGTATACTCAGTTCCAGCACACACAGCGCTCTCCTTGTGTATACTCAGTTCCAGCACACAGCGCTGTCCTTGTGTATACTCAGTTCCAGCACACAGCGCTCTCCTTGTGTATACTCAGTTCCAGCACACACAGTGCTCTCCTTGTGTATACTCAGTTCCAGCACACACAGCTCTCTCCTTGTGTATACTCAGTTCCAGCACACACAGCGCTCTCCTTGTATATACTCAGTTCCAGCACACACAGCGCTCTCCTTGTGTATACTCAGTTCCAGCACACACAGCGCTCTCCTTGTGTATACTCAGTTCCAGCACACAGCACCTTGTTAGTGTATACTCAGTTCCAGCACACACAGTGCTCTCCTTGTGTATACTCAGTTCCAGCACACACAGCTCTCTCCTTGTGTATACTCAGTTCCAGCACACACAGCGCTCTCCTTGTGTATACTCAGTTCCAGCACACACAGCTCTCTCCTTGTGTATACTCAGTTCCAGCACACACAGCGCTCTCCTTGTGTATACTCAGTTCCAGCACACAGCGCTCTCCTTGTGTATACTCAGTTCCAGCACACAGCGCTCTCCTTGTGTATACTCAGTTCCAGCACACACAGCGCTCTCCTTGTGTATACTCAGTTCCAGCACACACAGCTCTCTCCTTGTGTATACTCAGTTCCAGCACACAGCTCTCTCCTTGTGTATACTCAGTTCCAGCACACACAGCGCTCTCCTTGTATATACTCAGTTCCAGCACACACAGCTCTCTCCTTGTGTATACTCAGTTCCAGCACACACAGCGCTCTCCTTGTGTATACTCAGTTCCAGCACACACAGCTCTCTCCTTGTGTATACTCAGTTCCAGCACACACAGCTCTCTCCTTGTGTATACTCAGTTCCAGCACGCACAGCGCTCTCCTTGTGTATACTCAGTTCCAGCACACACAGTGCTCTCCTTGTGTATACTCAGTTCCAGCACACATAGCGCTCTCCTTGTGTATACTCAGTTCCAGCACACACAGTGCTCTCCTTGTGTATACTCAGTTCCAGCACACATAGCGCTCTCCTTGTGTATACTCAGTTCCAGCACACACAGTGCTCTCCTTGTGTATACTCAGTTCCAGCACACACAGCGCTCTCCTTGTGTATACTCAGTTCCAGCACACACAGCTCTCTCCTTGTGTATACTCAGTTCCAGCACACACAGCTCTCTCCTTGTCTATACTCAGTTCCAGCACACAGCGCTCTGTTAGTGTATACTCAGTTCCAGCACACAGCACCTTGTTAGTGTATACTCAGTTCCAGTTGTACGCAGACTGTCTGCCTCATGTTAGATGCTTATTATGTGCTGATTCTCGTGTCGTTACAGTTGGTGAAGAGGATGAGGTGTCTATAAAGGAAGCTGCAGAAAGCATAGTTTCCGCCGTGGACTTCAAGGGCGAAGTGATCGTATCCTTCTTATGGCCAATGTTTGGATTGCTACTGGGTATCAGATCCAGTGAGCACAAAATGCACACAATACACCAGGAAGTCAGCGCTAATTAACAGACAATATGTAAATAGGCAGCAACCCAAACAAAGGGAACCCCTCAAATCCTTCGACAACTCCTACTTCGATGGAGTAGGGCTGTGCCAATAAAGATAAAAAGTCTCACTAGAGTAACAATAGACAGTCAGGGATACTTGATAGAATGTCTCAAGATGTTTGTTAGTATATGGAGACAAAAAGAGAAACGGAGGCAACCAATAGTGCAATAAGTCTAAAATCCTAAATACAATATAGTGGCAAGAGGTAGAAAACTCACATTTAAAAGAGCTATAGCCAATTCTGGTGTGAAGGGCGTACAGCGGGATAATACCCGCTTATGGGATGTGTAGAGAACGTGTGTCCGTCAACACCGTCTGGTCATCTAAGGCTCCAAAGAGGAATAAAAAAGGCAACAATAGTGCTCTCAATTATGATAACAATGATGTAAAAGTAGATAAAATAATACTCACAAGCACAGAGCAGAAACACTGCTCTATTGGTAAAGCGTTGGTAATATGATCCCCACCTTGGATTGCTTTGAGGATCAGTAAAATGCCAAACAAAAGTGCATAGAAAATGCAATAAAAAGAGGATTGGCACAACAAAGTAACCAAAAGACTTTTATTGATCTAAACTACACAATTTAAAACCATTACGCCTATCACCATATGTGGCTTCTTCAAATGGGATAAAAATAATAATCTGGCAAAGGATGTTTAGATAGGGGTCAAATGATTTAAAATGCATTTAGCCAATTAGGAATTAGTATATGACAAACACATAAAAATATACAAAGGATAACTATATATAAAGCATATAAGTATAGGACATGCTATGAGTGCAAGCATCTTTAAAAACGAAGGTGTAGTGAGTGGGAATAATAATTTACAGAACATCACGTGACGTGAGGGTAGTAAGCGTCATGGGGAGTATGGAAAGGTAGTTCGTCCGCCTGTTGGCATGACGAAAGAGGGCCGGACCTTGCAGGGAGCGTGCATGTTTACAGGCACGCGGGTCCACCCAGGGGTGTTAGCTGATCGCACATCAGACGTGCGGTTGGCTGAAAGAAAAGGTTTGGCGAGTGCCGGCAGCCATCTTGCGGCTGGCGGAACTCGGCAAACAAAAAATAGGGAAAGAGAGTGTACGCGCGGCCAGCGCGTGTGACATAAGCACCAGTCAGCCGCGTACAGAGCATGTGCGGCCAGCTGAGTGGGGTTGGCGAGTGCCGGATGCCATCTTGTGGTTGGCGGCACTCGTCCATTGCAGAATAAGCTATGATAGAAAACATATATGTACAGAGCAGTAGTGCCAAGAGAGAGAGAGGGGGGAAGGGTGGGAAATAATGGTCAGAGAAAGAAAAAGTGAGCACAAAGCCTGCAGATAGCAGGGACGGAGTCCTATTTAATTACAGTTTTACATACAACGAAGGGTAGTAAGATACCTGGAATATCCTTCTGATAGAAGAAGTAATGAGTAACCGAGATAAAGGTTTCTAGATAGTCGTCCAGGAGTAGCAGGAATGGAAATGTGCAACTGGCAAACTAAGGCAAGTCGGTAAAATCGGCTTTCACCATGGGGAAGGTAGATGGGCCAGATGGTTAAAAGAGGAGAGAAAATGGTGATTAAAGTAGACGTCGAGATGTAGGTGGGATAGATGCTGTGATAGTGACGGTGGAGGTTAAGGAACGTCCGTCTTATTATAATGTATGCATGTTTGTTGTTTATTTTCGTAACTAGGTCCAGCGGTTAATCCAAGTCAGCCGTTTAATGGAGATTTTGTTGTATAACTTGTGGTATGAGCTATGTTTGTTGCATATTTCCCTCCATTGCCCCTTGCACCCTCAGAAAATAAACAATTTTTTCTTAATTAACTCTTGACAACAGTTTGACAGCACAAAATCTGACGGGCAGTTCAAAAAGACGGCAAGTAACAGCAAACTGAGAAAGTACCTTCCTGGATTTCAGTTCACGCCTTTCAATCAAGGTAACGCAGTTGGCAGATCCATGAGTTAATACTTGGCTGCTGTGCCTTGCTATGTTATGGGTTAGAGAATATGCATTGGGATTGTGGTGATGGTGATGCAATCAGCCATCATGTGACTGCACTCGGCTTCATTTAGCTCTGGAGCAAAGCTGCTGCACACCTCAGTTTAATGGGTGCTTCGTTGTCCTTATCCAGAAAAGTGCAGATCTCTAGAGAAATAGGCACTCTTATAAATTAATTCATGAACACGCCTTGGGAAGTCAAAATGAGAGGCTTCATCATTCACTCAACCAGAAGTGAAATCTTCCTCATGGCGCTAAGACTTATGATTACCTAGGATAAGCATTGTGTTGGGCAGTTGCCGCGTTTGCAGAAGTGGCTGCGCATGCACATATTCCATCAGGACAGGAAGGAGAGACGGTCGTTATTGGCAGTCTTCCCAGGTCGGAGCAAAATAGGATGGGCACCTAGTACCTATGGTTAAAAAGAACACTCCAACCCTTATGATAGAATATTGTTTTTTAACTTTGGACTGTTCCTTTCAGTAATCTAGTTATCATAGTGAGGGTTAAAATCTCGCCAATCCGTTGCTTTGTCTAGTGAGGTTTAACACAAGCTTTCCTATGTTTTCTGTATCATTTCAGCCATCCAGGAGACGTGTAAATGGTTCAGTGCGAATTATGAGCAAGCCAGGAAGTGAGACCGATCGTTTAATAAATCTGCTTCGTAGAACATAATAATTACATGCTCTGTTTTGGAGCTCGGCAACTTTCAAACAGCGGCTCTTGGCTTCTAGGTTTGGTGGCAGAAGTGGGATAAATGATTAACAAAATTAGAAATTGTGCTGGTAGATGGGACTTTGATTATACACATAATGGATGAGTTTATATTCAGAATCAATAATGACGTGTCTGTCAAGGCAAGTCGAACATTGTAACCGCATCTACCAATCCTGATCAGCTGTTACCGGACACGGACGGATCTTTCTTATATTTAATACAGCGCTATTTATTTACATGGTTGGAGTGTTAATTACCTACAGGTTTAGGTGAAAATTTAAGTGAAAACTTAATCTTGTTTACTAGGAATAAAACGTGTTACGGTAGCATCTGTAAATGTTATCACTTTGATTTTTGATATCATTTTGCTAATTTTCTTACACATGATATTTTTTCCTCTGTTTGTAAAAAATATCTGGAAATGGGTTCAATTGTGTTATTTTTCTATTGTAAAATAAAGCGAGCTAGCTACAATTCTTGTTGAATGTTTTTGTAATATATATATAAAAAAATGGCCCCAAATGAGTGGGTATTTATCTTCTATTTCCGTAGTCAAAGCTTTCAGTTGGCAAACCTTTCTGTGGATGATTTCAAGTTTAGCTAAAATAGCTTTCCCTTTTATTTGTACAGTGGTTATGGTGCTTAGTGACTCTTTAATGTCTATATTAAATCTGTTTCTCGCTACTAAACTACCAGGGCAGTGGATGCTATCATGTTGAATAAGGCTCTGGATACATTGTACATGGTCAGGATCCTTCCAGTTCACATACGTAAGGCCACAATGCATTTGGCCCTGTGCGATGAGATTGAAATCATGGGATGGACGAGGTAATTTGCATGAAATGTAACCTTATCCTCAATATTAAAAAATGGAACCTTATATGAAAAAGTAGATAATTAAATAATTAAGAGCTTATTAATGTGTTGGTAAGTGTCAAATTTCCAAAGTGAAGATCGATCCCCCTTTCTAGGAGATGCATAATCTGTGATGTCACTGCCTGACCAGAGAGTAATGTAATGGCAGCACGGAGAGGGTGTCTGGGTAATGTCTGAGTTTAGGGGCAGCTCAGAAATGACATCACACTAACTACCCCAATATAAAGGGCATTAACCTGGAAATGTTGCAATTTTCCTTTTTTTGGTACCACATTGCTGTTGGTTTAAGGCTATTCATTGAACAGCGGTACAGTAGCAGAGTATAAAGATTTGTATACTCATTCCAGTTGATCCAATTTGGACATTCTAGTTTAGGGAATCTCCCGTAATGCACAGTAAGTGTGTTCTGACTCCCAGTCTCTGCTCAGATTATGTGGTGCTGTTACTTGCATTGTGCCTGCTGTGAGGATATTTATGGGGTGATAAACATTAAAATAATTTCCTAAAAATTATCAAAAATTAATTTAATTTCTATTACATAAAATATTGGCACTGTTCCCCTTGATTAATAAAGAGTTACCCACTATTTTAACTCATAGACCCTGACGCACGTTTTATTAGAGAATGTGATTGTGTGAAATACAAAAACTAATTATAAAAAATACAATTTGGTACAAATCATTTTTTGTTTCATTCCAATTTTATTGGTTGATATCAAAAATAGGGGATACAGAAAGAAACGGGGGGTGGGGGAAATCAGGGGTATTGTGACAAATACTTAATATGTAACATTTGTGACAACCAGTGAATATTTAGATATAACATATGGCAACCGTTTTGACACAATTTCAGATAGCTCTGTAACGGACCGTTTCACTTACAAGAGGATAAAACCCAGTTTAGGCGATAATCCCCTTTTCAGATGCACAGGCAGCTACTGCAAGCACCAATCTCCCGGACTGCAAACTGTACAAATCTTCCAACTCCCGAACCTGAAACACACGAACCCTGGAATAGCTGAACAGGAAAAGCATATAATCCGCTTACACTCCTGGCAGTCAGCATACAATCCAATTCCCCCAAAAACGAGACCACACATCGGTTTGTGGGTCAAGCAGAATCTCTGGACTGGCACATCCAGCCTGGCTTTTATTACAAGAGTACACATACAGGCCACACCCAGGGGGAGGCATAAAATAACCAATGACATAGATGTTACCTCCCACACATCCCCTCCCCTTCGTATGACACAATCCCATTATTCATACAGTTTAAAATATACTTTTTACACAATATTTATAACTTCAAAACCATACATCACATTCACACAAAATTACATATCCACAATCAATCCATTCAGGGGAACAACATATTAAAATATGGCATGGATCAGACCAGGGGTTCAAAAGTTACTAAAAGTATCTTTTGTCCCTTACTAGCCGCATGGCAAACCGGTTTAGACAGGTTTTACATAGGCCTCTATCCTGGAGACAAAGAGGAAAGTAATCCAATTATCCAGGGCTAGAAGCAGACTCCATTAACCACATGGTTGCAGAAAGACATAAAACACTTTAAAATACAGAGTCACCTTTTACACATAACACACAGACATTTCACATATCCCCAGATAGCTGGGATCTGAGCGCACAAAACTACCGAATAGCGCGCAGATCCTATTCACACAGTTCAATTGCCATGGAGCTAAAGTCTTTCCCTTAGTCTTTCATTATATGAATAGGCTCCATGGCATAGCTATCTGGGTTAACACATTCACATAAAGTCTGGTCCATAGTCCAAAGGCAAGAGGCGGGCAAGCAGCCCCCTCCAAGGACACGTGGCGAGGTCGGTTTCGCCACAAGCTCATATGCCCAAAACAGTTCCATGAAATCAGGGCTAACAGTTGGTCTAGTTCGGTAGTTTTTAAACCGAATGGGAGGCAAGTAAACACAAAGTTTCTAAGAGGTTCCTGGACTGGGGATGAGCATAGCACAAGGAAGGAAAAATAGGGGTTTTGTCACATAGCTCCCACCAGTTCCATGAGACGGCATACCCAAACAAGTTGGCTTGGGGATGTCCGGTCAAGTTGGTTATTTTTCTAGCTCCGGAAAGTTCTGAACCAGGGGCACCCAGGGCAAGCCTCTAATGGCGGTTGGGGAGATTTAATTCCCGTATATGGCCCATAGTCAGTGGGCAGTCCACACTCCTCCAGGATCCGGTAGCGAACGATATTGTATTTGTTAATTGCAATATTAAAGGTATTTTTCCTGTGAGAATTGTAGCCAGAGTTAACTTAATGATTCAAACTGGCCGCAAAAGTTTTTATTGCTGTAAGCTGCGTGGTTGTGTGATGCTGGGATGATGCGATGTGTTCTGTGTAAAGGGATTTCAAAGAGATGTTGAGTACTGTGTTAAATGTCTAGCAAAGCTGAAAGGGCTCTGTAGTTAATCTTGCTGAAATTTGCCCACGAACTGGACTGACCCCACTAGCTAAATCCATGGAGCTACTTCTGGACAGATTTCTGACAAACAGTCTGTGAAAAACTCTTTGGCTCCATGGCGATTTGACGGTGTTCGTGGGATCTGAGCGCAGTTCGAATGTGGGGGTTCCATTCGGTGAAATATAAGTGATGTATTTTGTTACATTTGTAAAATGGAAATATTTTCTCTACCTGGAGATAATTAAGTTTACTGCAGCCACTTACCCCAATTATCTCCAGGATAGAGAGGAGGGATTTCTCTGTTTATGTGGGAGTGTTTCATATTTTACTGTATGAGGATTGGTTACTGTAACTTGTTTCAGTCCTCCACAAGTGGGAGTATCCCTTGGTGGAAGACCATAAAAGGCCAAGCTGTGGCCACCATTAAACAGATCGTTTTACCCCTTCATGAAGTCTTGGCTCATGCTTGGGGCATTGGGAGCTATAATTTACTACACCTTCTGCTACACTTGGATTTCAGGAGATTATGCATGGATATACTCTGCTGGAGTATAAGGGATCCATTAAATCTGTCTATGGGGGAGGAAGATATGGCCCTACCCGCCAGACCAGCTGGCTGACCTGCAGGCTAACATTCTGGCAGATATGGCTTCTCTGAGATTAGACCTTAAGGGCCTGACATGCAGACTGGTGACAGTGGAAAATACCTCAGGGGAACACTTCCAGAGCCTGGCCTCCATGCAGCAGGATGTCCTCGAACTCAGAAGGCAACAAAAGGTGCAGGGCCAGCGACTAGCAGCCATGGAGTATATGCAGCGCAAATCATATCAAGATACAGGGCATCGCAGAAGAAGTGCTGATGCTAGAACTACTGCATATGCTAAGGCGCCTCCTAGAAGCACTGCTGCATCCACGCCAGGCTAAAGCGGTGGGACTGGAGGGCTGCTTTCGCATTCCTAAACCAAGGAGAACCCCTGCTACGGTATCAAGGGACTTTGTAGTCCAACTACACAAAAAATAAAGCAGTGGTACTAGCAGTGGTCCGGGAGAAAACACCATAACACCTTTAAAGGACAGGCACTTGCGTTTCACAATGACCCATCGGAGGCAACCTCTGAGGCCGTTCAGAACCCTCCTTAGAAAACACGATCTGCAATACCGATGGCACCTAAACCGCACGATAGTTCTCCAGGGGGACTCTGCACACAATGCACAACCTAAAAAACATTGGCCCTTCTAGAAACCCTAGCGCTCCCGCGGGACTCTTGCATCGGAGACGCCCCAAGTGGCATCATCCACAACCCACCATTGGGACCCAGCTACAGCGACCAACTTTGTCCCAAGACAGCCCCGCACAGGGCACATATGCAGCAGTCACCACCTGAAGCCGATCTGGGGACTTTGCTTTACATTACCTGGCTTAAATTATTAATGTCTATTTTAGTTTGGCTTCAATGAGCACTAGTTTGAATATACCCACACACAAACCATTCACCACTCTCACACCGATAGGTCAATAGACCAGACAGATGCACCCCCCACCCGCAACCTGTCAATGCAGTACAAATATGGTATAATGATTTCACCAGACGTTAAACTCCCACCAGCAGAGATATACTCAGCATTTACCCCCCTTTTGCCGTCGTTTTTATTGGTCCTGTTAAAATTGGGGGAGACAGACACAGGACAGCCACCTCTCTAATCTAGACTAGGTTGTAACTTATCCATTCTAAACTAGACCTACCACAAAGCTTTCACTGTAGGCCTAATACTTTTATTGTTGTATCCAGTCAATTGCTTGTTCTAACCGTTAAGATCATACTTCTTGCTTTTTATTGTCATGAAATGATAAATTTGTGAATTTAACAATAAATAAAATAAATTGATGTGGAAGAAGTCTTTAAAACAGATCGGCCATTTCAAATTCACTTTTAGTTTCCAAAAATGTTTACAGATGAGAGAATAATTTAAAAAGTTTATTATAAATATACAGCTTGGAAAAATATACATACATGGCAATAAATACAAGGATATCATCTAATTAAAATAGTGACATGAAGGATTATAATACATGTCCTGGACAGTTACCGCGGAATTCATAAAAAGTATCTCACATTAAAGCAGCAATATTGTCCATTCAAGGTCTCAGTAACTACAAGCCATGTATTAAAGCTGGTTCCAACATGAAGTCATGTATTTAGTCAAATTACAGACACAGCAATGGCGGATAATGCAAGTGTCCAAACATCGTCAGAGTTGGCCACATACGTATGGCCAGAATAATAAGGCACGTTTTCAAATTCTTACCTCCGTACTGATGGACTGACATGTAAACTTGAAGAGCGTACATCGCTCTCAAAATATTTTCTTCCATGGGTTTGGTCTTCTACTTAGTCGATGCCTGGCCATTATCAGTGGAATTGACTATTGATAAAACCCTCTAAACTATTACTTGTTATAAGATAATCAATACTGCCCTCGACCTGTGGAATCAGTTACCATTTTGTGAAGGTCAGAATAAATCAGTTTAGAGACCGTTTGAGAACCTCCCCTTATGGCCCAAGACAGTGATACCAAGTGGAAATGGATGATGAATTTATCAAGTTGTGTAGGAGGTCTGGCCAGATATGTGGACGTGGCAGAACTCCTGTCCACCGCTGGCCTTGTTCCGGCACGGCTGTCCAGTTCTGGTGGTGGCTTGGCAGAAATTTCGTGACGACGTGGAGGAGATGGACCTGCAGCAAGACCATAACAAAGCAAGACCTGACCCACTGATCTAGAATAATTGTTTTAGAACCCAAATTGTGTCACTAGGTCCAAGTGTTTTAATTAAAATATAATATAGTCATCAGAAATTGCCCACAATAATTGCACTTAAAGAAAGAACAAGTTCAGTTTGGTACCTTCCAAGGGTACCCATTTACGAGGGACAGTACCTATCTTGTCCCCTAATCCACCCGTCCCTCTTTTCTGGTGGTGGGTCCCTATAAAAACTGTAAAGAGACCCTTGATCTAGAGAATGAAATATTCTGCAAATGGGTTATGTAAGGGCTTATATGTTCGTTAAACAAACTCAGTGCTCGACAGATATCTTACTTCATGAAATGTTAACTTATTTGCAAGTTTTAGAATTGCAAGAAACTGGCCAAACGGACTGGCTTTCTCAATTCATTTACCTAGAGGCGGTGCTACATTATGATGCACGGTTATTCAATGACACTCGGAACGCCCATATAGAGATTAATCTGATAATTCCTGTGGTCAGGCCTCAGACTGGAATACGTTGGGACATCCTAGAATCTAATGCCCAAGCCAAGCCTCGCCATTAGTCACCAAGATATTGGAAAATAACCACCACCTGGCTGTAGAATTCACACCTGGCCTTGTCAAACTGTGGGGGGAACAATGGTAACCCCACCACCCCTGGATATTCAATATTACACAATGTGTGTGGCAGGAAACTGACCGACTGTCCAAAGTGTGTGTGGCAGGAAACCGACCGACTGTCCAGTGTGTGTGTGGCAGGAAACCGACCGACTGTCCAATGTGTGTGTGTGTGTGGCAGGAAACCGACCGACTGTCCAATGTGTGTGTGTGTGGCAGGAAACCGACCGTCCAATGTGTGTGTGTGTGGCAGGAAACCGACCGACTGTCCAATGTGTGTGTGTGTGGCAGGAAACCGACCGACTGTCCAATGTGTGTGTGTGGCAGGAAACCGACAGACTGTCCAATGTGTGTGTGTGGCAGGAAACCGACAGACTGTCCAATGTGTGTGTGTGTGGCAGGAAACCGACAGACTGTCCAATGTGTGTTTGTGTGGCAGGAAACCGACAGACTGTCCAATGTGTGTTTGTGTGGCAGGAAACCGACAGACTGTCCAATGTGTGTTTGTGTGGCAGGAAACCGACAGACTGTCCAGTGTGTGTGTGGCAGGAAACCGACAGACTGTCCAATGTGTGTGTGTGGCAGGAAACCGACAGACTGTCCAATGTGTGTGTGGCAGGAAACCGACCGACTGTCCAGTGTGTGTGTGGCAGGAAACCGACCGACTGTCCAGTGTGTGTGTGGCAGGAAACAGGCAGACTGTCCAATGTGTGTGTGTGGCAGGAAACCGACAGACTGTCCAATGTGTGTGTGTGGCAGGAAACCGACAGACTGTCCAATGTGTGTGTGGCAGGAAACCGACCGACTGTCCAGTGTGTGTGTGGCAGGAAACCGACCGACTGTCCAATGTGTGTGTGTGTGTCAGGAAACAGGCAGACTGTCCAATGTGTGTGTGTGTGTCAGGAAACAGGCAGACTGTCCAATGTGTGTGTGTGTATGGCAGGAAACCGACCGACTGTCCAGTGTGTGTGTGGCAGGAAACAGGCAGACTGTCCAATGTGTGTGTGTGGCAGGAAACAGGCAGACTGTCCAATGTGTGTGTGTGTGTGGCAGGAAACCGACCGACTGTCCAATGTGTGTGTGTCAGGAAACAGACTGCCCTTTGCCATCAGTCTTCCCACAAAAAATAAATAGATTATTCTCTCCTTTCTATAGAACTTCTCACCATATCTACCATTACCTGTTTTTAGTAGGAGCCTAATTTTCTGCAGTGACCAGAGATAGATCATATATACCATCCATTATTATCACTCCAAGCACAATTAAATGAAGTGGAGATTTTGAGGGAGTGCAGGCACTGATCTGAGCTTGAACTACAATCAGGATAGGGGGTGTGAGGAGCTTGTGTGTTGTGTACACATGTAGCTGGATTACTCACGCATTGCTGCACACAGAATTGTTCGGACTATAATTATTAGATTCAGACAGTGCTTCAAACGCCGCTTTCAGGTGGCGCTGGTGTCCTTTGTCCTGCGGGAGTGTAAAGCAATTTTTTTAATGGTCAAGTTCTTTATAAACTGAAATTCCATATCAGCCCATTTCCCTACAGATGGCAGATTTGTAAAACAGACAAGACATGAGATCTACAAAACCCAGAGTCAAACCCTCCCCTGGCTCTAGGAGACATGGACATCCAATCCAGTACGTGAGATTGGTTGCCTGTTCTTCTTGGCATTAGCGACCCACTGCCAGCCCTGTGGACTGATACCTGCTTGGAGGGAGTCTCATGACCTCTGACGGCGTTGGTAAGACTCAGACGGCGAAGTTTCATTGCGGGGCTCGCGTGGCTGGGAGTTCTTACCACTTGATGGTTCTTCCAGCCAAGGTGTGTAGGAGATGCAATTATCGACTCCTCTTTTGCAAAAATATCCTCATCAATTAGAGAATTGTCTGAAAAGCAGATTCAGATAAATTAAGCAACGTCCACTTTAATATCCCATCGCCCACTGCTCCCATTGTATCTCTCCTGTAGAAAATTATATTTGGAAAATTAACTCAAACGCTGGCCGTTTGAGGACCATTCTTACCCAACAGGTGGCTGTCATTGACTAGTTTGTTCAGCTCTTTATTCAGCAGAGATTCCTCTAATGGCCTGAGTACAGAAAAAAGGTACAAATATCAGTGGTGGTTTCTTGATTCAGTCCAAAATCTCACCCTTTCTTCAACTGACTGTCCAATGTGTGTGGCAGGAAACAGACTGCCCTTTCCCATCAGTCTAACCACAAATACATAGAACATTCTCTCCTTTCTACAGAACTTCTCACCATATCTACCATTATCTAGGAGCCCAATGTCCTGCAGTGACCAGAGATAGATCATAAATACCATCCATTATTATCACTCCGAGCACAATTAAATGAAGTGGAGATTTTGGGGAGTGCAGGCACTGATCTGAGCTTAAACTACAATAAGGAATAGGGGATGTGAGGAGCTTGTGTGTTGTGTACACATGTCTGCGCTGTCCCAGCTCAGTACACTTCATTTCCCTAGGAACATTGAGCTAGCAGACCTATGGTTTCTGGTAATGCAGTGTCTGGATATAGTTCACTCTTTGCTTTAGTTGAGTAATTGCTTACCTTTCGGGGGTGGAGCAGCGAAAGCGGCTATCCTCCTTACCAGACGCAGCGATGGCAGCAGTGCAAGGTGGCGGCAGGGTGGTGCATGTCTTCCTGCTTTTCAACTTCACAATGCAGTGGAGAAAGTTTAGCAGCATCCAGTGAGCTAAAGAGGGGAAAACGGAGACACTGTTTATAAAGAGTTCCATTCACCTTAAATATGGAACGAGAATCTTCGATTAAAAGATAAAATGTTCAACAGACCTGCTGCATCATAAAAGGGACACTGCAACCATTAATCCCACCTTCCTGTATTTGATTGAGGCAGCAATGTGCCAATGTCTACCACAGCCCTTAAACTATTAAAGGTAGTGCATGCCTGGCTATGGGTTTGTGTGATAAGCACCGAAGTCAATAATAAATGGGGGAACAAGACTGGCTGAGAAGTCTCTACTCCTCCCTGCTTGCCCACAGGATGCGTTGCAGGCTGGAGGTAAAGGAACAGACCATGCCTACGTACCAGTCACCGTGCACACCAGGACGGCAGTCAGAGCACGGAAGCTGAGGGAAACATGGTGGTTAAGCTCAGAGAGTGCATTGCAGATTATCAGGAGGAGGAGCACAGCTCGAGAGAAGCCAGGAGTCTGCAGGAAAGTCATGAGAAGCGCAAGGAGCAGGAAATAGGCGCCGTGCAGGACACACGTGTAAATCGCCGTAATGTTTCCACCTGGAAGGAAACGCGATCAGTAGAATATGAGGCAAACGGGGGTTTTACAACATGCGTGGGGAAAGCCTGCCGGCTAGTGGGTACCTGCCCAGCCAATGAATGTCTGGATGTAGCTGAGTCGCTGATCCACGCTCCGCTGCATGTGTTCCATAGCAAAGAGAACCATCCCAAGGCTTTTATTCATCTTGTTCAGCTTCTCCATGAGCTCGTCATAATACAGTGCCGTCTGGCTCTGGTAGGACAGGAAGAGGTCCAAGTTTGACTCTGCAGGAGATCAGAAGATAATGTCAGAGCTTGGAACAGGAGAGACCGTGACATCAATTCCTCATACTTGTGTAAAACTGATCCTGTGGGAGAACTATCAATGAGGGAATCCTAAGGAACTGCCTTAGGTCTGGATCAAGTCCGTCTGTGAGGTCCCACTTCCAGGAAAACTCTGCACACAGAAAACATTGTCATTACCGAGAGAACATAGACAGTACAGCCTGCTAGGGACATTTAAGTCTAAACTGAGAGTAAACCATGACCACTAATCTCTTATAACAGCTGCAAGGGGCCGCAAGAAGCAACTGTGGTGGGACCCCAAATACTTAAGAAGTTGCCCCTTTTGCCCAGAGTTAAAAAAAACAGCTATGCCCCTCTTGCATCATTTAATTCTATATACACCATAGGGCATAGTTTTCCATGTGCTGCCCAAAAAGTGAGCTATTGAGGAAATCTGGAAGCAGGACTGATCTAGATCTGGAAATCTGGAAGCAGGACTGATCTACAATCTCAAGAAAAAAAACAAAACAAACAAACAAAAACATTAAGTTACGTGGAGTTCAATTTCAAATTTGATTAATGTAATGATGGCCACTGAACCTACCAATTTTGGTATAGACTTCATGAGATCGACTCCGGACCTCTGACAGATCAGCCAGAATCGCCTTGTGGCCTTCCTGAAGCTCCGTGTCCTGTACCACCAGCTGAGTGCTCACGTTTTCTAGAATACAATTTATCACTTAAAGTTAACTGGCAACAACAACACCTCAATAATGTGATAAACCATGAAGATTATGGTCATGAAAATCCAGCTCCTACCCATCTTCTTGGTGATGCCTTCAATCATCTGAGCCACCAAGTGATGACCACTGGCTATAAGGGCCTTCTCATCTGCCAACATCTCCAGGTTTCCATTGATTGATGTCTCCATGGTGGCCTGGTTGCTCTGTAGCTTCTCTTGTTGGTCTAACAGCTCATTCTGACTGCTCACCACTTTCTTGAGAGACTCTGATGTCAATTCCTTCAGCTCTTCTTGTCCATCCTGTAAAATCAGGAAGATATCGAGACACTTACCTAAACATTGACCCAGGAGTATGGGAGAACCTGCCTCAAACACTGATGGAGACCAGGTCTTAGTACCCCAAAAGGGTGTTTTAAAGGAGAAACTTTATTGGTGTTACTTCACCCTGCCACAAAAAAGCATCCATCTATCAATATATACAAAATGGAGGGATGTGGACTTAATGATAACCATATACTGTATGTTTAAAGTTTATAAAATATTTGCATGCAGTTATCCCTTTGAAGTAAGATTTTTGTATTTAGTTTCAATTAATTTCACTAAATATAAGGAATCAGTTCTGGCATGATGCCGTTAATGAAGAGTCACTAATTAGACCCTTACCTTCAGTATTTTCATGGCTTCCAGCTGGCTCATGGCGGTGGACACCAGGGTATTGACAGTAAGTTCTGTGCGGCGTCTGAAGTGGAGTTGGCGAGTGGCGTAGCACACAGAGCGCGCACGGTTGCTGACAATATGATAGGCGTTCCAGGTGTCTGGATCCATAGATGAGGTGCATTCCGCCAGCGTCTGTTCAACATAATAAATAAAAGCTGTGACAGCAGTTCTGACCCAGCAAAAATTGCACGAACGGTACCGGTGCGGTGCGTACTTAGTACGGATACCAAGTCGTCCGCCTTCATTAAATGAATACTCCATGTACTATAGCCATTTCAGTGATTTGAAGTGGTCATGGTACTTTAAATCTGTATGTGCCGCATGTGGCTACGAAATACTGCACATATCTATCTCCACCTCTAGCAGCCTTATTGAGGAGCCATTTGCAAGCCCGAAACATGCGTTCCCAGCTGGATAATGTCAACGTTGGTTATTTCTATACACAGAATGCCATTCATTGGCTGAGAGTTGACGCTGTGTAGAAGCCAGAAGCGCATCACTGGCCATAGATCCGCCTCAGCGCCTGGCAGGTTAACCGAACAAAACAGTTTGTCCCAATAGCAGGGAAACGAGGCCAGGACACTCCTAGCACCATGACTACTACAGCGGGCTTGGAGTAACCCTTTAACCCATTTAATGCCAGAATCTAATATAAACATTTATTATTTTCATGTATTTTGCAGTATGAAATCTTGTCCATAAAGCCTCATTCACATGCATGCATGTATACTTTCATTATGATCACCATCCTGTAGAGGAATTAATTTCTCTGTCAGAAGTCACTAGTCACTGATATTAACGTAAAGTTACTGCTTTCAAACAGTACAGGAAGTGTCACTGGGTCATACCAGTCAGGGAGGTGGAGGAGTCAATGGAGTCTACCATTTCACTATTAGCATTGCATTAGCAGTCCAGATATTGATTAAGATTGCTATTGCAGTTTTATATATCTTTATTTAGAAATATGATTTATCTATATTTACTGTATATGGGCATTGTGCTCAATTGCAGACACTTTATTGAATTATGTTGCCATTTTCCTTTGCAAATGCCTATAGGCAGGGTTTTAGCCATTTTTATTTATATATTTATTTATTTATAAAATATTTTACCAGGAAAGGTAAAATTTGTATCACATTCAGGTCAAAAAATTAAATTTTTACTTTTAGATTAGCATTTCAGACGGTATGAAATATTGCAAGATAAAGGACACTGAATACTGTAACACTTCCTTTTCCAAACATTTGTTTTTACAAATGGATGGAAAAAAAAAATGAAGTTGTGTAAATTTTAATATTTTTTATTTTTAACTATGTCTGCAAAGCAATCTATACACAATGTCTGTTATGCTCAGTTTATATGCTAGCTATGCACCCCTTGTATAAAATAATGTTATGCCAATATATTTTTAGTCTTAAAGTGCTTGGGAGTGAAGGGGTTAACTGGGTTCCTGAGCCCTTAGAACAAGCATGTCAAAGGCAAGCACTGGCCAAATAAACAAGGTTTAAGTTTATGTGGGCCGCAAAAATACAGACAAATTTTCATAGAAACATAGGTTTGTTATGAAAAGTACAGTATATTAAAAAAACGCACCCCCCCACTAAATCCCAGCCCCCCCCGCCCCCACTATACTAAATCCCAGCACCCCCCCCACTATACTAAATCCCAGCACCCCCCCACTATACTAAATCCCAGCACCCCCCCCACTATACTAAATCCCAGCACCCCCCCCCACTATACTAAATCCCAGCACCCCCCCCCCACTATACTAAATCCCAGCACACCCCCCCCCACTATACTAAATCCCAGCACACCCCCCCCCACTATACTAAATCCCAGCACACCCCCCCCACTATACTAAATCTCAGCACACCCCCCCCACTATACTAAATCTCAGCACCCCCCCCCACTATACTAAATCCCAGCACCCCCCCCCACTATACTAAATCCCAGCACCCCCCCCACTATACCCCAGAACACCCCCCCCCCCCCCCCCCACACACACACACACACACACACTATACCAAATCCCAGCCCTTGTTAAAAAAAAAAAAAATATTACCAAACAAGCAGACTCCACTGACATTGCCGCTGCTAGTATGCGACTCCAGTCTCTGGTATACACCTAATCGCGCCGTCCGCTAAAGCGGTTCCTCCCGCTACTCCTTGAAATCACTTGAAGGTGGAGCACGTTGACGTCACGGCAGAATGTGATGTGGTGTCACGTGCCTCCATGCACCTCCACTGTCCCGCCGCGGCCATTGCAACACTGGCCAACAGACACACACCGACTGACAAACAGACACAGACTTACACCATTTTATTTATTGCTCCCTACCTTTGGGAGCTGGTGTGGGGACTCTCCCTGGGGTCTCCTACCTGCGACTCAATGCTCCCTCACACATGGTTTAGTGATGCCGGGTGCCGGAATGACATCATAGTCTGGCCCCTGCATCACTAGGAGCACACGAGCAGTGAGGAGCAGGAAGACAGAGCTCCCTCGCTGCGTCCAGTGACCTCTCCACCCCGGCCGGATACATTTGAGCAGAGTAGGCATCCGCAATGTGGGGAGAGCAGGTGCTTACTCTGCCTTAGTAAGCATGTCAAACTCGCAGCTCGCTGGGCCGCAAAGATACTCATTGTGGGGCGCGTGTTTGACATGCTTGCAAAGCCAGCGACATCTTCCAGGGAAGGCACAATAAACAAATGACTTCCACCAGGGCCAGCAAGTCATAACCCGTCACTGCATATAAGCATCATGGGAATTGTAGTCCTACACCATAGGGGGTTGGGGTGTACATGTTATTTTGTGTTTAGCAGAATTATTGTAAGATAAAATAAAGGTTCTTCTCTTCAGCAGGACACGGAATTAGAGTTTTCCAAAATCTGCAGGATTTACTCTCCAGAAGGAATTCTCTGGTCTAAAGCCAGCCTGGTCTAAAGCCAGCCACTGCTACAGCCCCCCGGCCCCACCTAGCCACCGATACTCAGTCCCAATACACGCAGAGAGCTGGGGGGGAATAAAATGCTCATCATCCAGATGCCAACATAATAGACGAAGTAGTCAAAACAACGGCCATCCATATAAAATAAAGCGATACACGATATTACAAGCTCAGAGCCACCAAACAGTAACTTGCCATGTCTTCCGTACAGGGGTACGTCGGGCGCCCCTCCACCTCCGCCTGGCAATTCAAGAGACAGACCCCCAGCTTGGCAATTTCTTCTTCGGACATCTCCGTGCAGGACGCTTGCAGCTGGCTGACCACCTGCCGTTAAAGTAACAGTTTCATTTAAAGGAACACAATGGGATTGCCCTTTTATTGTGGATTATATAGATATTGTGTTTAAAAAATAAAATAAAAGGTGAGAAAATACTAAACTGAAGTTAGAAATTTTTTTGGAAATTGCAGCAATCTTTACCCAAACCAGGAACTGATTCAGATACCAAGGCTATGAACATAACCATAAAGCTAAGCTTGTCCTATAACTGCTTTCTGGTAATGATGCCAAATGTGGAGTTTGCTTTGCATGTTCTGACCTCAGGGGGGCAGCACAGAACACAGAAAACAGGAAAAGGTTAAATAGCTGGCGCATGCACAGGGGTAATTTAATGGTTAAACCAAGTTCTTTATTCACTAAGCTGCAAATGGTTCTGGGTTGAAAACAGAATTGCAAAATTTAAACCAAAATAAGGTGAAACTCAAGCGGAGATGGAGTCAGCTATTTTATCCTGAAATATGCAATTTGGCTTTCAATTCGCTACAATTCACTGTCAGCAGTTTATATAGAAATCTCATCAGATCAGCCGAATATTTCTTTGGCACAAGGTAAAAGAGAAATTAAAGTTACCAGTTTAACCCTTCCAGGCCCATGGCGTACCTTGTAATGACAGCTGTCCAGCGGTGAGAGCTCCAGATGTCTCGCCTCCGCCAGGAACTTTTCATCCACTGTGGTCATTTCGAAAGGGGCGTTGGGGAGGGCCCTGGGATCAGAAGACGGAGTGGGCTCCTCGTGTGCTCCAGGGGATCGGCTTGAGGACGATTTCCGTGAAAACCAGCCAAAAAACGCCCCGGCACATTGCGGCTGCAAAAGAAGGGCAATAAGCACGACGATCCAGGACGGGGGCATTGTAGAGCAGGATCGGCTGTAAAGAAAGAGGAAAGTCATTAGGAGGGTCAATACCGAACACGTGTCAGCACCGAACACAATCAGAAATCAGGGCACGGCTCCGCGTATGCAGCTCACAGTGAGTGTTTGACAGACCCTGTGGATGCCGCCATCATTTCTGTCAAACTCCGCAGCCCGTCATCTCCATGTAAGGATGGACGGGTAACAGGACGCTCACCATCAAAGAAGCAGAAGGTGAACAGCCTGGGTTGAGGTGCCGGGACAGCCCCGGTTTTTTAAACCACTTGACGAAACCAAATTTAGGAGGGCCTGTCAGGGTATTTATATCGGCAGACATTTTGTGCTATGATAGAAATACAAAGTGTATATTCTGAAGTCAATTTGAACAGACCAGACTCCATTTTGTTATTTTCAAACTAACAATAGACAAAATTTCTATCCTTTATTTTACACTAACCTTAGCTTGAACCTAAAGGAATGCGTTGTATATACAAACCCAGTGATACAATGAAAGCAGGGGGATGAATATAAGACTGTCTAGGTGCTAATGGAATAGAATAAATTCTAAACCCAGACATAGGTGACAGGATTAAATAATTTAATTTTACTTTCTAGATCTATCAAGATCCCATTGTAAGTTTTGAGGTCATTTTTAGTTCACAAACTGTCATATTAGAAATGATAGCAGAATTTGCAGACACACAGTCTGAAGAAAATTCAAGAAAACTATGTGATCTGACAGAAAATATAAAATTATGGCACTATATAGATAAGACAAAATGACGTCAAAATAGCCACCAGGGAAAGTTAACTCTTTCCTGGATAGGTATGTTTAGTGGGATGAGACTGCCATCTAGAGTCCAAATACTAAAATGGTTACCTAGAAGGGAACAACACCTACAGTGTTGTGATTGGTTTATTAGCCAGTGACGAACAGAGAAACTTTCCCTTTAAAAAGTTAAGGCAAAGGGAGGAAATGGGCATTCAAAAGGGGTCATTCAGAAAAAGTGCCTATGACACTCAAACTCTTACACTCCATGCAGAGAAAGAGACAGATGACAGACAAGTTCCTGAGACTACCTGAGAACATCTGGTGAGAATATTTATTAACTGGTAATTATACTGGCTTCATTTAATTAATTTAAATTAATTAAAATTTTCTAATAGCATGATATATGGCTGGATAAATCACGATCAGATTTCGATATTCAGAAATCTTAGTTATTAAAGAATATATATGGTTATAGCATCCCAATCTGCAGATGGGATTAATATTAATTATATATATTAATGTGATTATTATCACATGTTAGCACATCGTGATATTTATCCAGCTGTATTGGTTTGCTATAAAATAAGATTAAATATCTGTTTATGCAAATTAATAAAATATCAGCTTGTAGAATTGGGTAAATTTCTTCTCATTGGATGGATCTAGGAAATGGCTAATGAACTGGTAAAATGTTATTTTATTTAAAATTACATAAGAGTAGATCTTAATTACTTAGGAGGTCTAACCAGCATTGAAAGGGTTACTCTGTCAGCTAAAGCTTTTACGACTTCACGCTGCACTCTAAGGAATTCTCTTCTCTCTGTGAACTTTTTCTTTGTCTCTGTGAAGAAAGTCATAAATCGTCTTGACAGCTATGCTGTAGATTCTAAACTGCCTTAGTCATTAGGAGATGTTTTTATATTACCATATTGTATTGCATACTCCTATCATACTGAATATTCATTGATTATTGTCACGCATGTTACTCATTATTATTTAAATTGTTAAAAAATAAACTGAATATTTTTATAACAATTTGTGACTTTATTGATATGGTATACATTTCACTTATAACGATAAACGTTCTTTGGGATCTGAGAATTAAAATAGTGGGTAATTCTCTCTGTTTACTATTATTATCCCATAAATATCCCCACAGGCCTCCATTTAATATTGTTGGATAATCGTTTTAAATGATTTCATATTTGTGAAGAAACGTAAAATTATTTATTATAAAAAATATTTTACTTTTGTAATTTTGATATATTTTATATGATATTTTGACATTAATATTTTGAAAAAATCTATAAAAACATTAAATGTTAAAAGTTTATAGTAAAATTGAAATAGAATATTAAAATTGAGGTCTTAGATTGACAAGAGGGGGATGACAATCCCGTGACTTTGCACAATAACCACATTTTAGATCTACAGTTTAAAAGGACATTCCAGGCTGGAGGTGGCTACCATGAAAAGCATTAAATGTTAAAAAAAAAACAACCACACATTATTATAGCACTTATGAGGTTTGCTGCATATGCACAGTGTTTGCAGCTTCTACAGTGAGTAATGTACATACTAAGCAGGGGGTCTCAGCGTACCTTGCGCCAATGTGCAATCAATAGGAATTTCTAAACGCTACTTTTACTTACCTTCATCAGTGGATTATGGAAGTCACATTTACACTTTTCCAATAGCCAAATTAACGGATTAGTCTGAATGGCTATTGGATATCACAGTTTAACCCCTTAAGGACAAATGACATGTGACATGTCAGGATTCCCTTTGATTCCAGAAGTTTGGTCCTTAAGGGGTTAAATGATCATACTGTACATATAAAACGTATAAAAGGTAATTGTATGGACGGCATTCAGCTTCCTGCAGCCACGCGGTCACGGTGTTCATTTTCAGCCAGTTCCATAAACTCCTGATCGAACGGTTTATGGGACACGTCTCAGAATGAAGTTTCATTCATGAAAAACCGAATGAAACTTGTGTACAAGCTGACAGCTGACAGACTACAGAGCAGAGCAGGATGTGGGGTCCATGAAGGAGACTGAGCTCCCATTTGATGGATTGGAGCAGGGGCTGCCATAATGTTTGAATGTTGGTGCAGTCATAGCCGACATGCAGAGAGAGTGTGCAGCGCAATAACCTTGTGAGAAGGATGGGTGACTGTGGGCTAGAAAGCGCAGATTTACGGATAATAAAAACAACCTTTTAGGTATAAATACTCACGTATAAATAAAAATAAAAAAAAAACATCAAACCGCTGAAATGAAAAACATTTCCCAAATTGTGCAACTCGACTTCTAGTGAATAAACCTGGCAGGAACACATCAGGCCAGAATAATAGAACCGTATAATTTCTCCATGTCCACGGTGTTTGGAGATCAGCTATTTTCCCTAGTGACATCCTAACAGCCCAGGTTTACTGAATATCCCGTTATAAAACCTCCCGGGTGCCAGAAATCATTATTTGAGCATTTATTACGATATAAAATGTGAATGCAACTATCTAGAAGCACCCAGCGCCCGGTGCCAGTCTCTGGGGTCTATACAGTGGGGAGCCTCCATCACTCCGCACAGGTAGGTCACACAGTAAGTACATGCGAAGAACGTGATCACTATTGCTCCGACAGGTGAGTGGCCCAAGGGTGGATACGCTGCGGCGAGGTGGCTGGGAATGTCGCCTTATTTCTTCAATTACTTTGGATAAAGTTTGCTGCCATTTTTACATATTTTTAGATAAACTTTGTTTCAGCAGATAAAAGTATAATACACAGGATTAACCCCTTACACGCCTGGCCGCTCTGTAATAGTATAATACACAGTATTAACCCCTTACATGCCGGTCCACTCCCTCTAATGGTATTATTAACCCCTTACATGACTGTCCGCTCTCTGTAATGGTATTATTAACCCCTTCCATGCCAGGCTGCTCTCTGTAATGGTATTATTAACCCCTTCCATGCCTGGCCGCTCTCTGTAATTGTATTATTAACCCCTTCCATGCCTGCCCGCTCTCTGTAATGGTATTAACCCCTTCCATGCCTGGCCGCTCTCTGTAACGGCATTAACCCCTTACACGCCGGGCCACTCTCTCTGATGGTATTATTAACCCCTTCCATGCCAGGCTGATCTCTGTAATGGTATTATTAACCCCTTCCATGCCAGGCCGCTCTCTCTAATGGTATTATTAACCCCTTCCATGCCAGGCCGCTCTCTGTAATGGTAATATTAACCCCTTACATGCCTGGCCGCTCACTGCAATGGTATTATTAACCCCTTCCATGCCTGGCCGCTCCCTGTAATGGTACTGTTAACCCCTTACATGCCAGGCTGCTCTCTGTAAAGGTATTAACCCCTTCCATGCCTGACTGCTCTCTGTAATGGTATTATTAACCCCTTCCATGCCTGACTGCTCTCTGTAATGGTATTATTAACCCCTTCCATGCCTGGCCGCTCTCTGTAATGGTATTAACCCCTTCCATGCCAGGCTGCTCTCTGTAATGGTATTAACCCCTTCCATGCCTGGCTGCTCTCTGTAATGGTATTATTAACCCCTTCCATGCCTGCCCGCACTCTGTAATGGTATTATTAACCCCTTCCATGCCTGCCCGCACTCTGTAATGGTACTATTAACCCCTTCCATGCCAGGCTGCTCTCTGTAATGGTATTAACCCCTTCTATGACTGGCTGCTCTCTGTAATGGTATTAACCCCTTCCATGACTGGCTGCTCTCTGTAATGGTATTAACCCCTTCCATGACTGGCTGCTCCCTGTAATGGTATTAACCCCTTCCATGACTGGCTGCTCTCTAATGGTATTAACCCATATCATGCCAGGCTGCTCTCTGTAATGGTATTAACCCATATCATGCCAGGCTGCTCTCTGTAATGGTATTAACCCATATCATGCCAGGCTGCTCTCTGTAATGGTATTAACCCCTTCCATGCCAGACTGCTCTCTGTAATGGTATTAACCCCTTCCATGCCAGGCTGCTCTCTGTAATGGTATTAACCCCTTCCATGCCAGGCTGCTCTCTGTAATGGTATTAACCCCTTCCATGCCAGGCTGCTCTCTGTAATGGTATTAACCCCTTCCATGCCAGGCGGCTCTCTGTAATGGTATTAACCCCTTCCATGCCAGGCCGCTCTCTGTAATGGTATCATTAACCCCTTCCATGCCTGGCTGCTCTCTGTAATGGTATCATTAACCCCTTCCATGCCTGGCTGCTCTCTGTAATGGTATCATTAACCCCTTCCATGCCTGGCTGCTCTCTGTAATGGTATCATTAACCCCTTCCATGCCTGGCTGCTCTCTGTAATGGTATTATTAACCCCTTCCATGCCTGGCGGCTCTCTGCAATGGTATTAACCCCTTCCATGCCAGGCTGCTCTCTGTAATGGTATTAACCCCTTCCATGCCAGGCTGCTCTCTGTAATGGTATTAACCCCTTCCATGCCAGGCTGCTCTCTGTAATGGTATTAACCCCTTCCATGCCTGGCTGCTCTCTGTAATGGTATCATTAACCCCTTCCATGCCTGGCTGCTCTCTGTAATGGTATTATTAACCCCTTCCATGCCAGGCGGCTCTCTGTAATGGTATCATTAACCCCTTCCATGCCTGGCTGCTCTCTGTAATGGTATTATTAACCCCTTCCATGCCAGGCGGCTCTCTGCAATGGTATTAACCCCTTCCATGCCAGGCTGCTCTCTGTAATGGTATTAACCCCTTCCATGCCAGGCGGCTCTCTGTAATGGTATCATTAACCCCTTCCATGCCTGGCTCTTACCTGTCCCGGTCTCACTGAGAGGGAAGATGCACTGGAGACTCTTATATAAGATCGTATCGGTGACGTCACCCGCCTCCCGCTATAACCCCGCCCCCTCCCGCTATAACCCCGCCCCTCCCGATATAACCCACCCCCCTCCCGCTATAATCCCGCCCCCTCCCGCTATAACCCCGCCCCCTCCCGCTATGTCCCACGTGGCCAGGCCGCACCCTTTCAGTGCCGGTACCTGAGCTGGGATGGCGGATGTCTGGGGACCGGAGCGCAGGCTGGGCTGCATCGGGGCCGGGAGGATGGCCAGGGGGGTGCTGGAGGGGGCCATGCTCACAGGTACACACTCACTGCCTGCACTCTCACTCACTGCCTGCACTCTCACTCTGTGTCTGCACTCTCACTCTGTGTCTGCACTCTCTGTGCCTGCACTCTCACTCTGTGCCTGCACTCTCACTCACTGCCTGCACTCTCACTCTGTGCCTGCACTCTCACTCTGTGCCTGCACTCTCACTCTGTGCCTGCACTCTCACTCTGTGTCTGCACTCTCACTCTGTGCCTGCACTCTCACTCTGTGCCTGCACTCTCACTCTGTGCCTGCACTCTCACTCTGTGCCTGCACTCTCACTCTGTGTCTGCACTCTCACTCTGTGTCTGCACTCTCACTCTGTGTCTGCACTCTCTGTGTCTGCACTCTCTGTGTCTGCACTCACTGTCTGCACTCTCTGTGTCTGCACTCTCACTCACTGCCTGCACTCTCACTCTGTGTCTGCACTCTCTGTGTCTGCACTCTCTGTGTCTGCACTCTCTGTGTCTGCACTCTCTGTGTCTGCACTCTCTGTGTCTGCACTCTCTGTGTCTGCACTCTCTGTGTCTGCACTCTCTGTGTCTGCACTCTCTGTGTCTGCACTCTCTGTGCCTGCACTCACTGCCTGCACTCTCTGTGTCTGCACTCTCACTCACTGCCTGCACTCTCACTCTGTGTCTGCACTCTCTGTGTCTGCACTCTCTGTGTCTGCACTCTGTGTCTGCACTCTGTGTCTGCACTCTCTGTGCCTGCACTCTCTGTGCCTGCACTCTCTGTGCCTGCACTCTCTGTGTCTGCACTCTCTGTACTCACTGTGTCTGCACTCTCTGTGTCTGCACTCTCTGTGTCTGCACTCTCTGTCTGCACTCTCTGTGTCTGCACTCTCTGTGTCTGCACTCTCTGTGTCTGCACTCACTGTGTCTGCACTCACTGTGTCTGCACTCACTGTGTCTGCACTCACTGTGTCTGCACTCACTGTGTCTGCACTCACTGTGTCTGCACTCACTGTGTCTGCACTCTCTGTGTCTGCACTCTCTGTGTCTGCACTCACTGTCTGCACTCACTGTCTGCACTCTCTGTGTCTGCACTCACTGTCTGCACTCACTGTCTGCACTCTCTGTGTCTGCACTCACACTCACTGCCTGCACTCTCTGTGTCTGCACTCACTGCCTGCACTCTCTGTGTCTGCACTCTCTGTGTCTGCACTCTCTGTGTCTGCACTCTCTGTGTCTGCACTCTCTGTGTCTGCACTCACACTCACTGCCTGCACTCTCTGTGTCTGCACTCACACTCACTGCCTGCACTCTCTGTGTCTGCACTCTCTCTCTGCACTCACTGCAGACACTCAGGCCATGTGAGTGCAGGCTAATGGTGGGTAGGAATAATTTACAGCAATTCTCTAATTTCACTAATTTTATTGTCAGCAATAAAACCCAGGCTGCAGGAATCCAGCAGTTTAAGGGTTATTCAATAACTTTCCATTGCCAAGAAATTCAGGACAATTTACATTTTAGGCCAAATTAACAGCTGGGAACAGAGTTAACTTTTGAATGTTTCCAATCTGGCAATTTGGTCACTTTGAATTCTCCCCAAATTCACACATTAGTAAATATTCATGTGATTTTTTTTATTTTTATTATTCATCAATAAATTGTGAATTTGAAAATGCTGCAAATCGCAGTTTAGTGAATAAGGTCCTGAGAGAGTAATTTTTCAGGCTGGAGAGAGTCAATCACAGACAATGTGGAGAAAACCAGAGATTAAATACAATTTGTGCAGAAGGTTTGGCTCTGCAAAATAAAATCCGTTTGCTCATTTCTGCAGAGCAGCGTTTGGCTCCATGTCATGTGAGTGATCACACTGCTCATTATACATACTGTATGAATCTGACTCTATTTCTTTGTACCTTCATGTTTGTGAAATCGCTTCTCCCTGTTACTGCAGGATCTCTGAGCATTCCCTATATCAGTACTGATCCTCGCAGCTAGCGGTCCACCAATAAAAACGGCTAAAGGAAAATAGAGATTTTAAGCTACTCCTCATAGAAATCGCAGGGACACCATCATCGCTGCAGCTCTGTGTAGTAGCTTTGTTGAGATTTAGTCTGTTTGTTTAACCTGTAACTTTATTCTCTGTATCAGTGAATCTTACCAAATGACTCTTACGGTATCTGGAATTGTAATGCATTAATACTGTATTTTAAATTATTTATATATATATATAATTTTTTTTTTTTTAAGGTAAAATTCAAGCAAAAGATGTCACAGTGAGTGCCCCAAGTGACACGAATGTTAAAATATTCTGTGTAAGTAAATGGTGGAAACGTAATAGTGTAACTATGTATACAGCGGGATATGCCTAGATTTTAAATGTTGCATGTGGTTTTTGAGAGGAAGGCTGAGCTCATGAAAGTGAGATGAATGGAAGGAAGAGAATTTTAAAGTGCATTTCTCAATGCCCAATATAAAATAAATCATTTGTATGATTTGCTCAAAAGGCGAATTTATCGTTTTGTTGCTTTTTATATCAAATAAAATGGGATGCAAGTTATATGAGGAAGTGATACATGCACGTAAAGTGAACAATCTAATACCCTGTGTAATCTCATTAAAGAAAATAACTTATTAGACATATGGTGGGTCAAACAAAGATAGGAAAAAGATTATATGCATCTATCTAGGGTATCGATCTAATGTTAGGGGAGAATACTTTGGTGGAACAGACTTTAAAAATTTTGATAAGATAATCCTTGGACAGACCACAGCTCTATTCTTTTTGTTCTGAAACACTCAAAAGTTTACAAGCCATTTAGTATATGACGTCTTGACTGGTATATTGAAAATAGCGAACCAGGAACAAATAAATATATATATATATATATATATATATATATATATATATATATATATATATATATATATATATATATATATATATATATATATATATATATATATATATATATATATATATATATATATATATATACACATATATATATACACACACACACACACACACAGTGATGGATGTCCGGGGGGTGGCTGTGAGTGCAGTATACAGTGATGGATGTCCGGGGGGTGGCTGTGAGTGCAGTATACAGTGATGGATGTCCGGGGGGTGGCTGTGAGTGCAGTATACAGTGATGGATGCCCGGGGGGATAGCTGTGAGTGCAGTATACAGTGATGGATGTCCGGGGGTAGCTGTGAGTGCAGTATACAGTGATGGATGTCCGGGGGGTAGCTGTGAGTGCAGTATACAGTGATGGGTGCCCGGGGGGATAGCTGTGAGTGCAGTATACAGTGATGGGTGCCCGGGGGGATAGCTGTGAGTGCAGTATACAGTGATGGATACCCGGGGTGGGGGGGCTGTGAGTGCAGTATACAGTGATGGATGCCTGGGGGGTGGCTGTGAGTGCAGTATACAGTGATGGATACCCGGGGGGGGGGTGGCTGTGAGTGCAGTATACAGTGATGGATACCCGGGGGGGGGTGGCTGTGAGTGCAGTATACAGTGATGGATGTCCGGGGGGTGGCTGTGAGTGCAGTATACAGTGATGGATGTCCGGGGGGTGGCTGTGAGTGCAGTATACAGTGATGGATGTCCGGGGGGTGGCTGTGAGTGCAGTATACAGTGATGGATGTCCGGGGGGTGGCTGTGAGTGCAGTATACAGTGATGGATGCCCGGGGGGATAGCTGTGAGTGCAGTATACAGTGATGGATGTCCGGGGGTAGCTGTGAGTGCAGTATACAGTGATGGGTGCCCGGGGGGATAGCTGTGAGTGCAGTATACAGTGATGGGTGCCCGGGGGGATAGCTGTGAGTGCAGTATACAGTGATGGATACCCGGGGTGGGGGGGCTGTGAGTGCAGTATACAGTGATGGATGCCCGGGGGGTGGCTGTGAGTGCAGTATACAGTGATGGATACCCGGGGGGGGGGTGGCTGTGAGTGCAGTATACAGTGATGGATACCCGGGGGGGGGGGGGTGGCTGTGAGTGCAGTATACAGTGATGGATACCCAGGGGGGGGGGGGTGTGAGTGCAGTATACAGTGATGGATACCCGGGGGGGGGGGGTGGCTGTGAGTGCAGTATACAGTGATGGATACCCGGGGGGGGGTGGCTGTGAGTGCAGTATACAGTGATGGATACCCAGGGGGGGGGGGGGGGTGTGAGTGCAGTATACAGTGATGGATACCCAGGGGGGGGGGGGGTGAGTGCAGTATACAGTGATGGATACCCAGGGGGGGGGGGTGTGAGTGCAGTATACAGTGATGGATGCCCGGGGGGATAGCTGTGAGTGCAGTATACAGTGATGGATACCCGGGGGGGGGGGGGGGGGGGGTGGCTGTGAGTGCAGTATACAGTGATGGATACCCAGGGGGGGGGGTGTGAGTGCAGTATACAGTGATGGATACCCGGTGGGTGGCTGTGAGTGCAGTATACAGTGATGGATGCCCGGGGGGATAGCTGTGAGTGCAGTATACAGTGATGGATACAGAAATAAATAAAAATGAGGCAGCGCTAGGTAACTAGAAAGCAGCAACCTATTAAAAGGGGATCCCTCAGACCCTTTAGAGCTAGATAAATAAAAACAATAAGAAAAGGCTGCGCTTACAATAAAAACAGACTCAATGTAAAGTCCAAAGGGAGGAAAAGTCCAACTGGTGTATCCTTACAGGAGGTCTTTGTTGGTGATTTCCTCTACCAATGTAGTGGTTCCTCTCATATGAAAGACAGAAGGGAAGAGACGGACAACCAATAGTGTAGTATGCACAATACTGATGTGAACGAAAATAATAATAATAATATAGAACTCACATTTACCAGAGCTAATGTCCTAGCTCTGGAATAAAGCGCATACAGCGGTTTGATCCCCGCTTGTGGGATTTAAATGGGTTCCTCTCTGTGTTCTTGGTGTCCAATTCTCAAAAAGATAAAAGAAACATCCGATAGTGCTCACTGTATAGCAAAGTGGATAAAATAATAAAAGAGTGTACTTACAAACCAAGAGCAGACCGACTGCTCTATGTAGACAGCTTTGGTGGATTGATCCCCACCTAGGATTTCTTTAAGTGCAGGAAACTTCCAGGGTTTTTTTCAAGGTGTTAATAAAACCAATAAGGATTAAAAAGCCAGGGTAAAATAATTTAGTTTCTATAAAAAAAAAGATAATTTGGCACAAACAAATGTCCAAAAAATACTTTAATATATTATAAAAACACAAGAATTAGATTTCCATAACGCGTTTCGTCAAAGACTTTTTCAAATGGAATAACAAGAATTACCTGGCTAATAGGTCTTATATAAGAGCATAACTAGTTTGAATTTGGCGCCAAAAGTTGGTCTGACCAATCAGAAATAAGAACATATTAAAAAGCTTTAAAACATATATTTAACTTAACCCATATACAGTTTATAATAGTATAACTTATTCCTGATATTTCTGAAAAAAAAAAACGAGGGCAGGAAAGTGTAGATTTAATCCTTTAAAGATAGTCATGTGACAAGCGGCACTTCCGCATTTCGGAAGTTTTAGCCGCAATGTCATATGGGAGTTGTAGTTAAATTTGGCCGCGACCTGTGGCCGCATAAAAACAGCCAAAATAGTGTATTTATGAATAATAGCAATGGCTCTCTTGCCAGTATAGGGGTTAAAATGGCAAAACGAGGGTTTAAAATAGTTAAATCTAAGGATTGAAGATGGGACACGTGATAGATCGGTACTTCCGCAAAACGGAAGTTTAACCGAACTGACTCATGGGAAATGTAGTTTAGATCCCAAAGTCAATAAAAAACTGGCCCATAATAATTACAATAAGGAAGTTAAACACTGCAATTAAAAAGTAAGTTAGGAAGGGGGAATAATAAGAGATATTAAAAGAAATAGGGACTAAAATAATTGTTGGAATAAAAACAAATAATTATTAAAATAAAAGCAAATTATTTTTGCAATAAAATGGAAGTGTGGAAAAAGTTTATAACTATAAGTCTGTATGGAAAACACTAATTGTTGAACACCATAAAGAACATATACATTTAAAGGTACAGGCATAATTAAACAAACATAATCATAAAAAGTTGTGTAAATCAAAATCTGCATTAAGACCATGGGGTATAAGAGTCTGAAGTTTATACACCCATTCCATCTCTGTTTTTTCGAGCAGCTTTTTTATATCACCTCCACGCCAGGAGGTGGAACATTTTTTTATACCAAACATTTTATTATGCACAATAAAGACCCACGCCTACTAAAATGCATTGGTATAAAAAAATGTTCCACCTCCTGGCGTGGAGGTGATATAAAAAAGCTGCTCGGAAAAACAGAGATGGAATGGGTGTATAAACTTCAGACTCTTATACCCCATGGTCTTAATGCAGATTTTGATTTACACAACTTTTTATGATTATGTATGTTTAATTATGCCTGTACCTTTAAATGTATATGTTCTTTATGGTGTTCAACAATTAGTGTTTTCCATACAGACTTATAGTTATAAACTTTTTCCACACTTCCATTTTATTGCAAAAATAATTTGCTTTTATTTTAATTTTGTTTTTATTCCAACAATTATTTTAGTCCCTATTTCTTTTAATATCTCTTATTATTCCCCCTTCCTAACTTACTTTTTAATTGCAGTGTTTAACTTCCTTATTGTAATTATTATGGGCCAGTTTTTTATTGACTTTGGGATCTAAACTACATTTCCCATGAGTCAGTTCGGTTAAACTTCCGTTTTGCAGAAGTACCGATCTATCACGTGTCCCATCTTCAATCCTTAGATTTAACTATTTTAAACCCTCGTTTTGCCATTTTAACCCCTATACTGGCAAGAGAGCCATTGCTATTATTCATAAATACACTATTTTGGCTGTTTTTATGCGGCCACAGGTCGCGGCCAAATTTAACTACAACTCCCATATGACATTGCGGCTAAAACTTCCGAAATGCGGAAGTGCCGCTTGTCACATGACTATCTTTAAAGGATTAAATCTACACTTTCCTGCCCTCGTTTTTTTTTTTCAGAAATATCAGGAATAAGTTATACTATTATAAACTGTATATGGGTTAAGTTAAATATATGTTTTAAAGCTTTTTAATATGTTCTTATTTCTGATTGGTCAGACCAACTTTTGGCGCCAAATTCAAACTAGTTATGCTCTTATATAAGACCTATTAGCCAGGTAATTCTTGTTATTCCATTTGAAAAAGTCTTTGACGAAACGCGTTATGGAAATCTAATTCTTGTGTTTTTATAATATATTAAAGTATTTTTTGGACATTTGTTTGTGCCAAATTATCTTTTTTTTTTATAGAAACTAAATTATTTTACCCTGGCTTTTTAATCCTTATTGGTTTTATTAACACCTTGAAAAAAACCCTGGAAGTTTCCTGCACTTAAAGAAATCCTAGGTGGGGATCAATCCACCAAAGCTGTCTACATAGAGCAGTCGGTCTGCTCTTGGTTTGTAAGTACACTCTTTTATTATTTTATCCACTTTGCTATACAGTGAGCACTATCGGATGTTTCTTTTATCTTTTTGAGAATTGGACACCAAGAACACAGAGAGGAACCCATTTAAATCCCACAAGCGGGGATCAAACCGCTGTATGCGCTTTATTCCAGAGCTAGGACATTAGCTCTGGTAAATGTGAGTTCTATATTATTATTATTATTATTTTCGTTCACATCAGTATTGTGCATACTACACTATTGGTTGTCCGTCTCTTCCCTTCTGTCTTTCATATGAGAGGAACCACTACATTGGTAGAGGACATCACCAACAAAGACCTTCTGTAAGGATACACCAGTTGGACTTTTCCTCCCTTTGGACTTTACATTGAGTCTGTTTTTATTGTAAGCGCAGCCTTTTCTTATTATTTTTATTTATACAGTGATGGATACCCGGGGGTGGCTGTGTGTGCAGTATACAGTGATGGATGTCCGGGGGTAGCTGTGAGTGCAGTATACAGTGATGGATGTCCGGGGGTAGCTGTGAGTGCAGTATACAGTGATGGATGTCCGGGGGGTGGCTGTGAGTGCAGTATACAGTGATGGATACCCGGGGGGTGGCTGTGAGTGCAGTATACAGTGATGGATGTCCGGGGGGATAGCTGTGAGTGCAGTATACAGTGATGGATGTCCGGGGGGATAGCTGTGAGTGCAGTATACAGTGATGGATACCCGGGGGGTGGCTGTGAGTGCAGTATACAGTGATGGATACCCGGTGGGTGGCTGTGAGTGCAGTATACAGTGATGGATGCCCGGGGGGTGGCTGTGAGTGCAGTTTACAGTGACGGATGCCCGGGGGGTGGGGGGGAATAGATGGGGTGCTATCTGGTTGCTGAGTGATACGTTCAACCTGTGTTAATAAAGAATTTTTTTGTTTAGGATCATGGCTGCCATACAACGCATTCCAATGCTGACGTCCTAACTGCCTGTAAAGTGGTGATTTTGGCTGTAAAACCACACATCATTTCCACTGTCCTCCAAGAGATCTCATCGCTGGTTACCTGTGACCACGTCTTTATATCACTGGCTGCTGGTGTTACCCTACAAACCCTGGAAAATGTGAGTTCACTGTGAGCCATGTCTGAATAGAAGGAATTTTGTGGTTAGTATGCTGGGTCTTAGTCTTCTTAAATTGGATTTTAGTGTCTGGAATCCCCATTCAGTGTTAAACCGTTTTTAAATGTAGAACGAGAGACCCCAGCAGCCCATCCCACCCATGCTGTTTGGACTGATGAGGAAGTATCAGCCTGAGCAATGGGCGACTGGAATTGTCTGAGAATGTCAGCTGACTGCCTTCAACCTATCCAAGTGCTCATTGCAGGTATGAATTGGTATGACTACAAGAAAGTGTGAAATCTCTGCCTTAGCCACAACTCCAGTGGGGGCGGGGCTGTGGGTGGTTAAACATCTTAAAATGGTTTAACTCTGAATGGAGGGACATCCAGGGGACTCCAGACACTATAACCACTTCAATGAAATGGCTATAGTGTCTACAGTGTTTCACATGGTCCTGAGGCTACAGGCCGTGGCAGGTCTGTTAATTTTTATTTTAATTTTTTTTTTTTTTTTTTTTACTAACAAATTAGATCTGTAGAGAGATGGAAATTGTTATAAGGTCCCAAGCCCCTGCGTTCCAGTCTATATTAAACTGTCCATTTTCATCTCCAGTGTCTTCCCGCTGGCTCGAAGGTTCTCCGCATGTCTCCTAACTTACCTTGTGTGGTTCAGGAGGGAGCTGTGGTGGTGTGCCGTGGCCGTCGTGCCGGCGAGCAGGAAGTGGCTATGGTAAAGAGCCTTTTTTCTGGGTGTGGTCTGTGTGAGGAGGTCCCGGAGTCGTACATTGATATCCACACCGGGCTGAGCGGCAGTGGAGTGGCTTATGTAAGTAAGGAAAGGAGTATTAATAATGAGGAACGGTCCCTTCCCCTGACACATGCTATTACTGGGTTAATGAGTGTAATGAAGTATAAAACACACTGACCGCACTTTCATCTAGAAACCTAAAACAGACCACTATTCCACAAAAAGCACAATTAATGGTCAATTCTCACCAAGCTGCTGGTTTGTAGGAAAATAAATCCCACAAGTGCCAGTCTGTCATTAAAATCACAATGGGTGTATTTGCAGCCCTGGGAGCGGAATTTCTTAATAAAAGCTGATTTTCTCTTCTTTTTTTGAATAGCCTTCTCCGCATCCCCAACATTCCTCACTTTCTTTCTGCCTTTATTCAGGTTTACATGTTTGCGGAGGCGCTTGCAGATGGTGCCGTTAAGATGGGAATGCCCAGTGAATTATCCAATCGGATTGCAGCTCAGACCTTGCTGGTGAGTTTAGGGAACATGGATTTATCACAAGGAAGAGCAGATCTATAAAACTACAAAGTTCAAACTTCATAAAGTGCTGCCAGACGTATAACAAAATAGAAAAATGGATCCATACTTACCGATATTTTCTTTTCCCGGATACAGACCATTGCAGCACTACAGATAGGTAGCTCCTCTAAGTCCTACAAATGGACAGGAACACCTCCTAATTAAACCATAAAAAGACTCCATCCCCTACATCCTCAGTCTTCGTCCAAGAAACTAATTAAGGGCTGGCATTTAGTGCTGCCATGGCCTATATCCGGGAAAAGAAAATATCGGTACTTATAGAATAAATGTTCTATTTTCCTGGATATATTCGTGGCGGCACTGCAGATGGGTAAAACCCGAGCTAAAGACATAAGGGAGGGAGAAAAAAGAAACAAACCATAATGTGTGATGCAAAAAAAAGAAAATATTTATGATCAGTTGGTTATGATGCTGCTGAAAGAACACTTCTACCAAATGCAGAACCCGCAGATCTTGCTACATCCAACCGGTATTGCCAAATAATGGTAATTAAGGACATCCAAGTTGCTGCCGAACAAATGTGGTCATGAGACATTGCTGCAGCTGCCATGAAGATCTTGTGGAGTGAGCACGGTGACCCAATGGGATCGGAATTCCTGGGAACTGGCTGTGACAATACATCGACCAATCGAAGAAGCAGCCTGGCCCAACTTGTGTCCTGATGGAATCATGAAAAGACGGGATGTTTTTCTGATATTAGCTCCTAATGCCATTTTGGCATTCTATATGGCCCCATATTAAATGGGCTTAAATGCAGTAGCGGCTTGGAGCCCCTGAGCTGGCTGATACATACCTACCCTTTCAATCCGCTTCGGGGGACTGCGTGACAATATAGGCAGTCCCCCTATACGAAGTCCAACCTTCCCGGGCCATGTTATCACATTGACAAAGCAATGAATTGGCTGCTACAGCAAGCTAAAGGGGGACTTCCTCGGTTGTCGGGGATTCCCCCAAACTGCAAAAAAGTAAAAAAATAAATAAAAGTTTTAGAGCATTAAAACTTATAATGCTGATTATATAATTGGTGAAAAGGCAGTTTTCTTGTGAAAAATGCAGAAAACTAATCTGAACGCGAACTATTTATGATTGAACAAACATATGGTGCAAATTCCAGGTTATGTTTTGATTCGAACTTGTACGATTGACTCTGTCCTTAAGTGGTTAGAAGTACGCTCCAAGTATGTTGATAAACAACGAACCCGGTCAAGACAATACCACTTTTCCTCTTCTTCTGATGAGATATGGGGGTAAAATGCTGGTCGAATAATGTCTTGATTGACATGGAAGGATGTAACTACTTTTAAACTGAGGATGTAGGGGGATGGAGTCTCTCTTTTTATTGTTTAATTCCGAGGTGTTCCTGTCCAATTTAGGACTGGGAGGAGCTGTAACTAGCTGTAGTGCTGTCATGGATATATCTGGGAAAGAGAAGTGTCTTTGGAACAAAACTAAATATGGAAATGTAACACGTGTTCACACAAAGTGCAAGTGCCAACAAAAACGTGTTTACCTTTAAAATACCATAATTCTAGGGACAAAACACTCCCAGATCGTATATATATATATATATATATAAAATAAATTACATTTAATACAACGTGAAATCTAAAACCAATAATAGGACACTGTGAAGTGAATTGCACAAGATAACTTGTGCACAAATTGCATTGCCCCTAAGGGTCCACTAATATCTGGGATAATCTGGCTGTAGAGAGAAGTGGCCTCTTAGGCATTTTTTGGTTTCCACTTGCAGTTTCCAGTGTGAACATGAGTTACTTTTGCATGTATATTTTTACGCCAAGAGCAGGCCTATGGCTGGACTTTACAGGTGCATGCTGGGAATGGAGGGTTTTATTTGCATTAATTATTCAAGCACAGGGCAATCACTTTGAATCTGGGCTCCTATTATCTGATGATCTTCTGTATCATGCTTAGTAAACGTTGCTCACCAGATGGTATTTGTGCCATAACCGGACTCTGATTTAATGCATGTACTGTGCCTGGCACCCAATGAATTGAAATATTGTGTAACCTGGAGGCACAGATTCACAGGTCTGTTTGTTTCCGCATTGCAGGGTGCAGCAAAGATGCTATTAAAGACCGGAGACCACCCAGCTAAACTGCGATCTGATGTGTGCACTCCGGGGGGCACCACCATCTGTGCATTGCATGAGTTGGAGAAAGGGGGCCTAAGGGCCACAGTAATGAATGCTGTGGAAACTGCCACGGAGAAAGCTAGAAGCATTGGAAAAAAGCAGGCACAGTAACTACACAACAATCAGGAACCCTGAATCGCACGGCATGTAGCTGCAGGACCGGCTGTCATTATTTGGGACCACAGCCCTATTTAACCCCTGGCAAAGCACAGTGCATTAACTGCTATGCCACATATCCCTTCCAGTTGTAAGTTTATTTCTTGGGGATTTCTTGTAGGAGTGCTGAGTGAACCCTGAATGGGCATTATGCTGGCTTGTCAGATCATTGTTTACAGCGTCTGTAGGTGGGTGTAAGTCCACATTAATACAATAACTGCAAAGTAAATAAATACATTTTAAAATGTAGCTGTGTTTTTTTTCTGAGTGTTTCAGTATTAAATCACAGATGTATAAAAGTTTTTGTATGTGAAAGGGTAATGACTAAAATCGCTGCAGCCCACTGAGGTGGTTATGGTGCTGGCCGTGGCACCATTTCTGTGTTGTGCAGAGGCTACCCTGGGGGCATGGCTACTTGTTTGGCATAGGTCACACTGCTGCATTTTTAATGTCTGTTTTCCCAGCGGTGCTTGGCTGTCGCCCAACCAATGAATATTCTTTAAGTATGGAGTATGATATTCTGCATGATGTCTTGGATATTGCAGTATTACATGTTACACACGCTACTTCAGCACACTAACTGGCTGATCCTTTCTGTGTTATAGTGATAATAATCTCCTAAGTATATTTAACCCTTGGTATGGTGTTTTTAAAGGGACACTATAGTCACCTGAACAACTTCAGCTTAATGAGGTTGTTTAGGTGAGTGCTACAGCTACCCGGAGCCTTTTTCTTGTAAGCACTGTATTTTCTGAGAAAATGCAGTGTTTACATTGGAAGCTTGGAACACCTCTTGTTGCAGTCAATCAGACGGCCACCAGAGGGACTTCCGAGTTCAGAGGCCCTAAAAAGGCCTCTCGTCCGATGCATTCTGGGTGAATGCATCAGACGGGCTATCAGCACACAAAGCACTGTGAACGCGCTTTGTGTGCTGACAGCCTGTCAGCACTGCTGTGGGCGTGGCTTCAGCTGACAGCTGAAGCCCGAACCCACAGGGATGCTGTCCGGCCACAATAGTGGTTGAAGGGAGGGGGGGGACGGACCTACTCTCCTCCCCCCCCCCCCCGGCCCCCACCCCTGAGCGGTGAGTGGGGGCCCTAAAAATAAGGGTGGCACATACTGCCCCCCCGGCCCCCACCCCTGTGCGGCGGGTGGGGGCACTAAAATTATCAATAAGGGGGGACCTATTGTCCCCCCCCGGCCCCCACCCCTGTGCGGTGGGTGGGGGCCTTAAAATAAAAAATAAGGGGGGGACATACTGCCCCCCCCCGGCCCCCACCCCTGTGCGGCGGGTGGGGGCCCTAAAATTCACAATAAGGGGGGGGGGCCTACTGCCCCCCCCCCGGCCCCCACCCCTGAGCGGTGGGTGGGGGCCCTAAAATTCACAATAAGGGGGGGGACCTACTGCCCCCCCCCCGGCCCCCACCCCTGAGCGGTGGGTGGGGGCCCTAAAATTCACAATAGGGGGGGGACCTACTGTCCCCCCCCGGCCCCCACCCCTGTGCGGCGGGTGGGGGCCCTAAAATTCACAATAAGGGGGGGGACCTACTGCCCCCCCCCCAGCCCCCACCCCTGAGCGGTGGGTGGGGGCCCTAAAATTATCAATAGGGGGGGACCTATTGTCCCCCCCCGGCCCCCACCCCTGAGCGGTGGGTGGGGGCCCTAAATACAAAGGGGGTGGGGACCCTAGTTAACCCTCTCCCCCCCCCCCCCCCCCCCCAAAAAAAAAAAAACTTATCTCCCTACCTACCCCCTCACCCTAAAAATAATGAGGGGGGACCCTTTAACTAAAAACCTGTAAAGAAAAAAAAAAATAAGATAAAAACAACTTACCATTCGATGTTTTCTTTCTTCTAAAATCTTCTTTCTTCAGCCCCAAAAAAGGCCAAATAAAAATCCATAATAACCGACGCAATAAAAAAAAAAAAAAAAAAACCCGAGCGCAAAAAAAATAATCCATCTTCACCCATGGAGGGCTCCGCGCAGACTGAGCTCCGCAGGGCGGGGGAAGGCTTATAAAGCCTTGCCCCGCCCTGCAATTAGGCTAAGAACACTCTGATTGGTGGGTTTAAGCCAATCAGAGTGCTCTTTGTCATTTTACAAGCGTGGGAAAGTTCTTTGGAATTTTCCCACGCTTGTAAAATGACACAGAGCAATGTGATTGGATGGCTTGAAATCCATCCAATCACAGTGCTCTGTGTCATTTTACAAGCGTGGGAAAATTCCAAAGAACTTTCCCACGCTTGTAAAATGACAAAGAGCACTCTGATTGGATGGCTTGAAATCCATCCAATCACAGTGCTCTTTGTCATTTTACAAGCGTGGGAAAATTCCAAAGAACTTTCCCACGCTTGTAAAATGACACAGAGCACGGTGATTGGATGGCTTGAAATCCATCCAATCACAGTGCTCTTTGTCATTTTACAAGCGTGGGAAAATTCCAAAGAACTTTCCCACGCTTGTAAAATGACACAGAGCACTGTGATTGGATGGCTTGAAATCCATCCAATCACAGTGCTCTGTGTCATTTTACAAGCGTGGGAAAATTCCAAAGAACTTTCCCACGCTTGTAAAATGACACAGAGCACGGTGATTGGATGGCTTGAAATCCATCCAATCACAGTGCTCTGTGTCATTTTACAAGCGTGGGAAAATTCCAAAGAACTTTCCCACGCTTGTAAAATGACACAGAGCACTGTGATTGGATGGCTTGAAATCCATCCAATCACAGTGCTCTGTGTCATTTTACAAGCGTGGGAAAATTCCAAAGAACTTTCCCACGCTTGTAAAATGACAAAGAGCACTCTGATTGGCTTAAACCCACCAATCAGAGTGTTCTTAGCCTAATTGCAGGGCGGGGCAAGGCTTTATAAGCCTTCCCCCGCCCTGCGGAGCTCAGTCTGCGCGGAGCCCTCCATGGGTGAAGATGGATTATTTTTTTTTGCGCTCGGTTTTTCTTTTTTTTTTTTTAATTGCGTCGGTTATTATGGATTTTTATTTGGCCTTTTTTGGGGCTGAAGAAAGAAGATTTTAGAAGAAAGAAAACATCGAATGGTAAGTTGATTTTATCTCATTTTTTTACAGGTTTTTAGTTAATGGTCCCCCCTCATTATTTTTAGGGTGAGGGGGGTAGGTAGGGAGATATTTTTTTTTGGGGGGGGGGAGGGTTAACTAGGGTCCCCCCCCCCTTTGTATTTAGGGCCCCCACCCACCGCTCAGGGGTGGGGGCCGGGGGGGGACAATAGGTCCCCCCCCCCTTATTGATAATTTTAGGGCCCCCACCCGCCGCTCAGGGGTGGGGGCCGGGGGGGGGGACAGTAGGTCCCCCCCCCTTATTGATAATTTTAGGGCCCCCACCCGCCGCTCAGGGGTGGGGGCCGGGGGGGGGGACAGTAGGTCCCCCCCCCTTATTGATAATTTTAGGGCCCCCACCCGCCGCACAGGGGTGGGGGCCGGGGGGGGGACAGTAGGTCCCCCCCCTTATTGATCATTTTAGGGCCCCCACCCGCCGCTCAGGGGTGGGGGCCGGGGGGGGGGACAGTAGGTCCCCCCCCTTACTGATCATTTTAGGGCCCCCACCCGCCGCACAGGGGTGGGGGCCGGGGGGGGACAGTAGGTCCCCCCCCCTTACTGATCATTTTAGGGCCCCCACCCGCCGCTCAGGGGTGGGGGCCGGGGGGGGGCAGTAGGTCCCCCCCCTCATTGATAATTGTAGGGCCCCCACCCGCCGCTCAGGGGTGGGGGCCGGGGGGGGACAGTAGGTCCCCCCTCATTGATAATTTTAGGGCCCCCACCCGCCGCACAGGGGTGGGGGCCGGGGGGGGGACAGTAGGTCCCCCCCCCTCATTGATAATTTTAGGGCCCCCACCCGCCGCACAGGGGTGGGGGCCGGGGGGGGACAGTAGGTCCCCCCCCTCATTGATAATTTTAGGGCCCCCACCCGCCGCACAGGGGTGGGGGCCGGGGGGGGACAGTAGGTCCCCCCCCCTCATTGATAATTTTAGGGCCCCCACCCGCCGCACAGGGGTGGGGGCCGGGGGGGGGACAGTAGGTCCCCCCCCTCATTGATAATTTTAGGGCCCCCACCCGCCGCACAGGGCGGGTGGGGGCCCTAAATTATTATTGATAATTTTAGAAAGCGAGCTGAGCTGTCAGTCAGACAGCTCAGCTCGCGAACGCGCATTCCGCGCACATGCGCGGTAAAGCGCTCAGGTTCTTCATAGGGCGGCATTCAATGCCGCTCTATGAAGAACGCGATTGGTCCAGCGCGAAGCCGTCCCATTGGGCCCCGCGATTTCGTCATTTTGACGAAAAAGGGGGCGCGGCCTAGCGGGGAGCTCGGCGCTGGAACGGAGGTAAGTATTTAATATAAAAACACCGATTTTTTTTTTTTAATGAATGAAAGTTCATATAAAAGCAAGAAGGAAGGCTGGGGGACCTGTCTTTCTTGCTTTTATATGGTGACTATAGAGTCCCTTTAAATGGCACCGGTGCACACCTGTTTGCCTTTCTCTATCACGGTGTGACACAATCCGCAACACACATTTTCAGGTGGAATATCTAGGCGCTATCTAAATGCTAATAATAATGAAATGCCTTTTGCAAGGGAAACTTTATCCAATGCAATAATAAATGTCACCACTAGGTGTCGGTCTAACAGCAAGCACCTTAGTGTGAAATGCAGTGCCGAAAGCAAAACGTGTCGGATTATGGTAAAAGAAATCCCTTTTAGAAATGACATTCTCTACATTTAATGGCTTCTCAAAACCTCAGAAGGAACCTAGGTGAACAAATAGTGGATCCTTTTAGGCCAGTTGTAGTTATATTAGAAAATCACAACTCCCATAATAATCAGAGATAAAAAGCTCGGGTTTTGTGTTCTGTGCCACTTCTTAGTAATTCATAGATATAATCAATGTCATTATCACACCACAGCCATCGACACAGCTCTGCGCTGGTTAGGTCCATATGTTAGTGTGTATTCAGAGAATTAAAGCTGTATGTGTTCAAGTAACCGGAATAAAAAATACAACTTGGCCAGAAATTAAAATGTAACTCTAGGGGGGCGTGGCCCACTGAGAGACCGAGCGGACGTTTCTCTGCGAGGCTCCATAACAGAAACGGAATAAACACAATTTTGGCCGCAAAAATAGACTTAACTGACAGAAACTTCACCTCCCACCAGAGAATGCAATGGGGCGCATGAATAAAAAGACTCAGCGCCCAGAGACCCCTCGCTTGCAAGATATCTAGCTCTCCTTTGAAAGGCCCGTGCCGTGGCCGCAAACAAAGATGGCGCCAGAGGGGAACAGGAGATGTGGGACTGAGGAGAAAGAACCTCTCATGCTGCAACAGTTGGGCAGGGAGTGCAACTCATCAGAATCAGATGAGGATTCAGCCCCCTCCACAAAGAGAGATCTAAAGAAACTCCTGCTGGACCTCAGAAGAGTGTGGAAAACGGACCTTCAGGTTGTCCAGGCCGAGGTGGGGATAGTTCACAAAAAGTGTGAGCTGTGGAGGTGAATGAGGCTGCCTGGGCTACCCAGCTACAGGAGGCCAAGACACAAATAGAAGGCCTGGCCTTGCAAGTACAGAGGCTAAACCGAACAGTGACAGCGCTGGAAACGCCACAGGCGCAGGAACGTACGCCTCAGAGCACAACACACAACCCCGAACCCAAGTTGAGACCCACCCAGTCCAATTGAACAGGAATTGGGGATTGGACAACTCCAGAGTCAGTCTGAGACTAGACATTCCTCCCAGTTCGTAGAGATGAATACCCTTAGCAATTAGTTTCTAACCGATTTATCTCTGCACAATTGCCCTATGCTAGTGGTTGTTAAATGTTTGTATGTATATTACTTTTATATATATATATATATATATATATATATATATATAGGATAAGTTGTGCATAGATCACAATAACTCAATAAAATAAAAAATATATTTTTTTTTTTTTTTTAATGTAATTCTTGTGTTAATCTAGTGACCTGGAAATAAATTTTTAAAAATTCCTTCAATGTGGCTATTGTGGCCTAAATCTGCAATTCCATTATCTGTTACTTACTAAAACTCCAGTTTTTAGGGAATAAACCCACATTTCTATATTACTGCCCATCCCGTCCTATTGGTTTTCAAAGGAATTACAGCAAAAGGTCCAAATGTGTTTTATTGATAAAGCACAAAACTAGAATAGCAGTACCTACCACAGGTGGGTCGGACAAATCTACTCGACATTTCAGTCTGTGCTTACACATACACAGGATCATTCACTAAAGTGTGCACTTTTATCATTTAAATTGAATCTCAAATTTTAGACCAAACAAGCCGAACTGGATACATAGCTGTTGTGGAGAATTTGTAATGTTTGGCTATTTTGGCTTAAGATTTAAAAATTCCCTTTGAATCCCTAACAATTTACGCTTTTGTGAAAAACCCAGAAATACGTGGTTTACATTATGTGTTAACCCTCTCAGCAGACAGCAACGTGGCATGCAACAAGTGCTGAAAGGGTTAAACCGCACACTTGTGCACGAACAGCGCTACCTGCTCACTGTAACGAGTGGTAAGTACACAAAAGGATGCTGAGACCCAAAGTCATAACAGGTCTTTCTTTACAACACGATCACAGGTGTCCAGCCTTTGCCCTATGTTATTGCCTTATATTTATTATAATTCATTTCCAGCCGCCGGGGCAAAGCTTGGACACCTGATATAGAGGGTGTGTTGTGTAAGTAGGAAACCTCTCTGGATTACTACCTGTGAAATGCAAGGCAGTAAAGAGGGGAGACGAGATGATCAACTCTATTAAAGGGACACGATAGGCACAAAAACATCTTTAGCTTAATGAAGCTGTTGTGTACATATCCTGCCCCTGCAGTCTAACTGCTCAGGTCTCTGCCATTTAGGAGATAAATCACTTTGTTTATGCAGCTATAGGCACTCCTCCCTGCATGTGACTTGCACAGCCTTCCTAAATACTTCCTGTAAAGGGTCATCTAATGTTTACACTTCCTTTATTGCAAATTATGTCTAATTTATTATCTCCTGCTTTGTTAAAAGCTTGCTAGACCCTGCAAAAGCCTCCTGTATGTAATTAAAGTTCAATTTACAGAGCAGGAGATAAAAACTTGAAATTAACATCTGATTGAAAGTGTCTGTCACAGCCAGGGGAAGTGTGGCTAGAGCTTCAAAAACAGAAACGAAAGTGATTTAATGCCTAAATGGCAGAGAATTAAGCAGTGAGACTGCAGGGGTATAATCTATACACCCAAATCTTTAGGGAGCATAAGAAAGGAAAACCTGCTTACAAAGAGTTATGGCTACCTTTTATTGAACAGGTGGGTCTGTTCACTAGTCAGTGTTTTCTGGTAACCTTGCCAAGACAGCAGGATTGGAGAAGGGAAAACAACATTTGTAAGTCTATTTAGTGAATAATCCCCAATATATCATTGGGACAGTCCTTATTCATAGGTGTCACATATGTGCGAGATCGGGTGCTGGCACCCCCTGTACAGCCCAGCCTCAGACAGCGCCACGCTGTGTGCGTGTATATAAATATATATATATATATAGTGTGCAGTGACACAACACCTACCGGATTATTAACTAAACTGGGAATTTGTCATTTTAGGCTGGAGAAGCCTAACTGGGAAACCAAATCTTCAAACCTGTTATTTTGGTTTAACCATACACTTCCCTGGTGAATTCCTGGTGCAGTGGATATCCCTACCGTTCCTTTGTAAAAGTCTGCCTTGCTACTTAAATTTGCACCACGAGCTCCCGTTACAGCTGGTAGATTTGGTCTGAAATGGTGCCTGTTTAAGTCTATGAGCAGTGCAAATCAGGGAATGCAACTGGACTAATTTTAAGGGGCCAACTTTCTGGGGGTCTTGTGTTTCCAACCAGCGCAAAGCTGTCTCCAGGCCCGTGACTGCTTCAGAGGCAGATGGAAGGGGAATTCCTAGTCTCTCATCTTCACTGATTCTTCCATCCGCCACGTTGCCCTCTGGTACAACGAAGGTAGTGATGGAGTCTGCAGTTCTGTCATGTGAGCATTCATCCATAACCGCTGCGGAGTCATCCAGATGTACCCATTCTGCGATATCCTCTGGGGCCATGCGACTGTACGCTAGTGATGCAAGATGGATTAAGTCTGAGAAAACCTTGCTATACTCCTCCCCATCTGACTCTATACTAGCACTGCTTTCAAAAGCAGCCCTGAGACCGAAAAGCCAACACTTCTCTATATTTCCAGCCTGAATCATGTTCCACGACTGGCCAACTAGGTAGATCATATCTTTGAGCAGGAAAGAATTTAAAAACTCTGATGGGATGCTGTCGCAGGACACCACCAACTTCAGAAGCTCACGTTTATAAAGTTGCTTAAAGGAGGATAAGATTCCTTGGTCCATAGAAGGGATCTTGTTCCTAGAAGAGTTGGAGAGGAACAACACTCTAATATTGCCATCTGGGCTCCGTAGTTCACCATCCGTTGGCTTGGTAGGACACTGGTTAACCAACAGAACTGCTTTTTGCTGTAGACAACAACTCCTCAGGTAACCTTTTACACTAGGGACAAAATCCTCCAAAAACCACTCTTGTAGTAGCTCTGGGGTCATCAAACCATTCTTAGAGTACCTATAGGCTGCCAAGAACTTGTGGTGAAGAAGACTTGGTGGGGCTTGTAACTTCCCAACCACCAATGGTTTCAGTTTATGGCTTCCTGTAAGGTTGGCTGCCAAGAGTATGGTGACATGGTCCTTCACCTTCTTGTAACCATTGGGCAGCTTGGCCAAGACCAGCTCCCGGGTTTGGTCTGGCAGTAACCTCCAGTACAGTCCGGTGATGTTTGCATTGTATATCTGTTCATCTCCATAGCCACCATCCGTGGACGGTGTTTTTGGTTGCTCTGGGTAGACTATAACTGTGTCAATGTCCTGTGGCCTCACTTCTGATTCACCATAAATCCGCTGACTGGATATACCATGTCTCTTCTGCCACCGCCAGAACCAGCCATGACTGGCCTTGAAAGTGCACTCCGCCCCATAGATCTGCTTTGCAAAGGTTTCCGCCTGTGCCTGAATGATGGGTCCGGAGAGGGGGATGCCTTGTTGTCTTAGGGTGATAAACCATGTATACACAGCCCTATCAATCTCCTCCTCATTGGCTAGTCGCATCTTTTTCCGTTGTGTGCCCACGTCCCCACCAAGCTGGTCCAGGAACCATCTAAGTTTCTGTTCATCTTTGAGCCAACCCCGCAGGGTTCCCCCTGGCACCCCAAAATCCCTGGACACACTAGCTTGGCGCTCTCCATTTTTCACCCGGTCTATGGCTTCGAGCTTGTCCTTGATGGAGTACGCTTTGCGGAAGGCCATTTTTACCATGGTAGGTGCGCATTCGGGGTCTGGCAACGTGGATTCACGCTCCAGCTCGCTATGGTAGGCCATGGTGACCCAGTGCGGCTCTCACCGGCCTTCCAGGGCTCTGCTGGCTGCGAGGGGCATCAGATCAGGAAATCCAAGGTGGTATTACCATGGGCCCCTTCATGTCTCAGGGGCCACAGCACTGACCAGGCATGGTGCTAGATGGACAGGAGAGTCTGCTTCCCTGTAACTGTGCCTGCCCACTGCTAGCCACACGAGCAGGGCCTATTGACACCCCCCATGGGCCCCTGGGAGCCCCTCCAGCTCTGTCTCACTGCCTCCCCCACACACTGGATGCTAACTGTAAACCCTACGCATACGCACTCTGACAAACAGGCGCCGGCCGCAATGCGCATGCGCACTCTGACAAACAGCCGCCGGCCGCAATGCGCATGCGCACTCTGACACACAGCCGCCGGCCGCAATGCGCATGCGCACTCTGTCAAACAGCCGCCGGCCGCAATGCGCACGCGCCAGAGGAATTCCGCGTCATTGAGTGACTGCGCATGCGCCGCAGTGCTGCTGGACTGAACCATTTCTCTGCCTGTGGGGTGCTGGCAGTTTGATGGACTGTGTTATACAGTGAGCTTAGTGCCGTGGCAATATGGAGGGGGCTCTGGAGAGACAGTGGGGCATATCTAAGGGGGGTGAGGGGTGACTATTAGTTGCAGTGCTGCATTTCCCTTTCTCCCCCCCCCCTTTGCAGTGGTATGACCCGGTCTCAGCTAGTACAGCGTGTGACGTGGCCCCGCCCTCTCCCTCCCGCTCCGCTCACTAACAGAACCGGCTGCAGCGTGAGTACCGGCCCCGGGGGGGCCACAGCGGGACAGCCAGAGATATATACCGGGCCCCGGGGGGCCCACACTGGGACAGCCATAGATATATACCGGGCTCCTGGGGGGCCACACTGGGACAGCCATAGATATATACCGGGCCCCGGGGGGGCCACACTGGGACAGCCATAGATATATACCGGGCCCCGGGGGGGCCACACTGGGACAGCCATAGATATATACCGGGCCCGGGGGGGCCACACTGGGACAGCCATAGATATATACCGGGCCCCGGGGGGCCACACTGGGACAGCCATAGATATATACCGGGCCCGGGGGGGCCACACTGGGACAGCCATAGATATATACCGGGCCCGGGGGGGCCACACTGGGACAGCCATAGATATATACCGGGCCCGGGGGGGCCACACTGGGACAGCCATAGATATATACCGGGCCCGGGGGGGCCACACTGGGACAGCCATAGATATATACCGGGCCCGGGGGGGCCACACTGGGACAGCCATAGATATATACCGGGCCCGGGGGGGCCACACTGGGACAGCCATAGATATATACCGGGCCCGGGGGGGCCACACTGGGACAGCCATAGATATATACCGGGCCCCGGGGGGGCCACACTGGGACAGCCATAGATATATACCGGGCCCGGGGGGGCCACACTGGGACAGCCATAGATATATACCGGGCCCCGGGGGGGCCACACTGGGACAGCCATAGATATATACCGGGCCCCGGGGGGGCCACACTGGGACAGCCATAGATATATACCGGGCCCCGGGGGGCCACACTGGGACAGCCATAGATATATACCGGGCCCCGGGGGGCCACACTGGGACAGCCATAGATATATACCGGGCCCCGGGGGGCCACACTGGGACAGCCATAGATATATACCGGGCCCCGGGGGGCCACACTGGGACAGCCATAGATATATACCGGGCCCCGGGGGGCCACACTGGGACAGCCATAGATATATACCGGGCTCCGGGGGGGGCAATGCCAGGACAGCCATAGATATATACCGGGCCCGGGGGGGGCCACACTGGGATAGCCATAGATATATACCGGGCCCCGGGGGGCCACACTGGGACAGCCATAGATATATACCGGGCCCGGGGGGGCCACACTGGGACAGCCATAGATATATACCGGGCCCCGGGGGGCCACACTGGGACAGCCATAGATATATACCGGGCCCCGGGGGGCCACACTGGGACAGCCATAGATATATACCGGGCCCCGGGGGGCCACACTGGGACAGCCATAGATATATACCGGGCCCCGGGGGGCCACACTGGGACAGCCATAGATATATACCGGGCCCGGGGGGCCCACACTGGGACAGCCATAGATATATACCGGGCCCCGGGGGGGCCACACTGGGACAGCCATAGATATATACCGGGCCCCGGGGGGGCCACACTGGGACAGCCATAGATATATACCGGGCTCCGGGGGGGCCACACTGGGACAGCCATAGATATATACCGGGCTCCGGGGGGGCCACACTGGGACAGCCATAGATATATACCGGGCTCCGGGGGGGCCACACTGGGACAGCCATAGATATATACCGGACCCCGGGGGGCCACACTGGGACAGCCATAGATATATACCGGGCCCCGGGGGGCCACACTGGGACAGCCATAGATATATACCGGCCCCGGGGGGCCACACTGGGACAGCCATAGATATATACCGGGCCCGGGGGGGCCACACTGGGACAGCCATAGATATATACCGGGCCACAGCGGGACAGCCATAGATATATACCGGGCCCCGGGGGGCCACACTGGGACAGCCATAGATGTATACCGGGCCCCGGGGGGCCACACTGGGACAGCCATAGATATATACCGGGCTCCGGGGGGCCACACTGGGACAGCCATAGATATATACCGGGCCCCGGGGGGCCACACTGGGACAGCCATAGATATATACCGTGCCCCGGGGGGGGCCACACTGGGACAGCCATAGATATATACCGGGCCACGGGGGGGGCCACACTGGGACAGCCATAGATATATACCGGGCCCCGGGGGGCCACACTGGGACAGCCATAGATATATACCGGGCCCCGGGGGGCCACACTGGGACAGCCATAGATATATACCGGGCCCCGGGGGGCCACACTGGGACAGCCATAGATATATACCGGGCCCCGGGGGCCACACTGGGACAGCCATAGATATATACCGGGCCCCGGGGGGCCACACTGGGACAGCCATAGATATATACCGGGCTCCGGGGGGGCCACACTGGGACAGCCATAGATATATACCGGGCTCCGGGGGGCCACACTGGGACAGCCATAGATATATACCGGGCCCCGGGAGACCACAGCGGGACAGCATAGATATATACCGTGCCCCGGGGGGGCCACACTGGGACAGCCATAGATATATACCGGGCCACACTGGGACAGCCATAGATGTATACCGGGCCCCGGGGGGGCCACACTGGGACAGCCATAGATATATACCGGGCCCCGGGGGGCCACACTGGGACAGCCATAGATATATACCGGGCCCCGGGGGGCCACACTGGGACAGCCATAGATATATACCGGGCCCCGGGGGGCCACACTGGGACAGCCATAGATATATACCGGGCCCCGGGGGGCCACACTGGGACAGCCATAGATATATACCGGGCTCCGGGGGGGCCACACTGGGACAGCCATAGATATATACCGGGCTCTGGGGGGGGGCCACACTGGGACAGCCATAGATATATACCTGGGACAGCCATAGATATATACCGGGCCCCGGGGGACCACAGCGGGACAGCCATAGATCTATACCGGGCCCCGGGGGGCCACACTGGGACAGCCATAGATCTATACCGGGCCCCGGGGGGCCACACTGGGACAGCCATAGATCTATACCGGGCCCCGGGGGCCACACTGGGACAGCCATAGATATATACCGGGCCCCGGGGGGCCACACTGGGACAGCCATAGATATATACCGGGCCCCGGGGGGCCACACTGGGACAGCCATAGATATATACCGGGCCCCTGGGGACCACACTGGGATAGCCATAGATATATACCGGGCCCCGGGGGGCCACACTGGGACAGCCATAGATATATACCGGGCTCCTGGGGGGGCCACACTGGGACAGCCATAGATATATACCGGGCTCCTGGGGGCCACACTGGGACAGCCATAGATATATACCGGGCCCCGGGGTGCCACACGGGACAGCCATAGATATATACCGGGCCCCGGGGGGCTACACTGGGACAGACATGGGGGGGGGGGAGAGGGGAGATATATCTTGTATGGGGGTTATAATGGCTATCGCCCTGTCTGGGGGTGGTAGAGGTTAATATAATAAAGGCATTTAAGGCATAAGGCTATCCTAACTATAAGATAAGGCCAGGGACTAATGAAAGTATTTAGAAAACTGGGCAGACTAGATGGGCCGAATGGTTCTTATGTGCCGTCACATACTATGTTTCTATGGACAGTCTGGCGTATGGAGAACTCATCACTCTGCATTGGGGCAGGAGAAGAACTGATATAGAGCAGAATCAATACATTTTATGGTCTTCCTTAGTTGGTTTCATTTAGCCCTATTCATGAAATGCCCATCATGTAGAACCAGGAGAACATGCTAGATCTGCCATGTGTAGCTGAGCCATTTGTCACTGTACTGCTCTGTAACAGGAATATCCTTCATTACTTCTCCTGAAAGCACCCTCCCCCCGTATCTCGCCTCCATGCCCCCTACCTTCCCACATGGTTATTGTTGAGAGCCCAGCAAACTGGAACAATAAATGTCCAGAATATCTATGGGCCCAGTGGAGGTCTGATAATGGAGTTGGTTGTTTGGGGTCTTTTCTCAGTGACGATTTGATGTAAACTCAAAGTCCTAAGTATTGCTCAGTTTCCAATAACTGCATAATATCCGGTTATTTAGGTAACAAGGCTTCTAAGGAATGTGCGATTATTTAGGGATTTAGCATAATATGCAGTTTGCTAATCCTTTGTACTCTCACCAAGCCACATAAAGACATAACTAGGATCACAGTTTGTGTCTTTAGGATACAGGTTTGTGGGAAGTTAAGTAGATGTTTTAATTTCCCTTTTGAACTTGTAAATGTAATGCTAATAAACCCTGCTAGCAGGATATCTATTCACTGTGTGACTTACTGATGCTCATTCATCAGATGGTAACTGCACTGAAAACCTAAGCTTTTTAGTGATCATATTGATCCTCTGGGGACCAACCGGACAGAGGTCCGTGATTGCAGCATCCCTCCTTAGTGGTGAGTGACTGCTCTGCTACTATCCAGTGTATTTGGAGTTTCCCTATGGATTTAGTACCAAGTCCTTCACACAATCCTGTCCCTTGATTCAGCAGGATTTCCAAGCATATCCTGTAAGCTCCTGTCTCGTTGTGAATTTTAGGATATACATCACTTGGCTGTAGCTTGATGTGTGCGTGGGCACACGTGGTACTTTATTGTACTAGGACCGTAAGGGGCAGTTCAGGCTCCAACATCACTTCATAAATGCTGCCTCTGAAGCCCTGCAAACAAAACCCGTGTAATGTCTGAGAAGTACACGGTTTACATTTCGTGGTGTCCTTGCCTAGTAGTGACAGTCGGTTAAACAAAATTGTGATCCAGGCACTCAAGGGTCAGTTGAACAGCAGATTTATTAAAAAATAAAAGTGCAATGTTTCCATCCCACAAGGGATCTATCTCAAGCAGCTTGAAAGATCCCTTGTGGGATCGAAACGTTGCACTTTTCTACAACTTTACTACAGGAGGGGTAGCCAAGCACAGGTCTGGTGGCTCCTCTCTTCTATATGAGTGCCAGTCAGTTAGCAGAGGGAGCCTTCGGACGCACATAGATACGGTTATTGAGCTTGATCTCACTGGAGGGTATTGGCTGCAGGGAGTATCTTAATCTATTTTTTTTTATTCATGTTCCTTCAATACAAGAAGCGGATTAAGTGGTTGTGTAAAGAGATCTTTTATGTTAATTGCTTTAAGCAAGTGAACGGTTTGTCCACTTATAACCCAGCCTAAAGATCCACTGATACAACCTGTATTATTTTGATATCTTCTCCTCTGGGACTGGTTATTCTTGTACCTCAGGTTCTCCCTGGATTCCATGCTTTGAGCTACATTGTATATCGGTCTTTTCAGATCTGTGGAGTTCTATAAAGTGAAGCACTTTAACCCTACACATTCTCTGCCTGATGGCTTGTCATGCTGGGGTAGAGGAATAGTAGGTTATAGCTCTAGTATTATTATTGCCATTTATATAGCGCCAACAGTTTCCGTAGCGCTTTACAATATTTACAATATTACAATAATATAGTATTCATGTGGTTTTAGTGTAGACATAGTATTATTGGGGTATAGGTCTGGCAATATAACATATTGATGTTTTAAAGGGACACACAAACACCATAACCACTGCAACTTTTAAAACATCTCATAGTTGTTATATAGCAGGCGTGGGGAATCTTTGGCTCTCCAGATGTTGTGGACTACATTTCACTTGATGCTTTGCTAGCATTATGGCTGTAAAAGCATTATCGAGATGTAGTCGAAATATCTGGAGGGCCGAAAGTTCCACCCCCCCCCCCTGCTGTTATAGAGGAACACATTTGTTTGGTGCAATCGCTGAAGGTTCTTTAATATTTGTAATGTAATGCCCGTAATGCTGTGGCTTAGATAATGAGGTCTGGCTGCCAGTGATGGGCTATGGGGGATGCCATGTCCAGTTCTTGCAGCCAGTTAACAGACGCTCTCACGTGATTAAAACAGGACTGTACCCTAAACCTGCGCTATAATAAAATGCAGGGGCCATGTTGCTCGCAGTGACTGTAATCGTTTGTAACCGGTTTGAATATGTATAATGAAATGATAGGATTCAGGAAGGAGTTATTGACACCTACTGCGTCCACATTGTTTTTATTTGGTATTGACAACCAACACACACGTATGGTGTAATCTGCAAGTCACCTAGATTTTGGACTAAAATGAGAAATTTACTTTTGCCTTCCATGCAATTAACACTTTGGTGTCTTGAGCTGAGCGTCTGGCTTGCCTGTCCGTCACTGCTGCCCTAGCCCCCTGATTGCATGAAAAAGCAGCGTGGAGCAAGAAGGGGAGGGGCTAAGTGACTGTTGATTCTGCAGCAAATTGAACGCTAATCGATTGCTGAGTGCACCCAATGCCGTCTACAATGTATCGGGGACCAGGGACGACGTGATGCGGACTTACACAATCAATACACCAGCTGAATTGCTCTGCACTTTTAAAGGAGCCAATGTCTTGTTGCCATGGTGACTGGCAGTCAGGGTTCTTTAATCCCCTGTCCTGGGGTTTCTAATAATCCACTAAACTGTCTGCTTAGTTTTTTTTTTTCCACCATATAAAAATTTTAATCCAACCAAAATAAGCTCCCTTCTCCCTCGCTCCTTTTTATTTTTTTTCTTTCATCAATGAATCTCCAAATTTCGGCAAGCTATAAAAGTAGCTGAGGTTTTCCTGTTCACCTTCACATGTCTTCTTTTTTTCTATTTGAATTTAATTTAACTGTTTGAACAAAGCCCACAATGCCGAATGATTAATTTTAGGTCTTTTTCTCTTGCATGGTGTGGGGGGATTTCTAAAACTAACTAATCTGCCTGTTAGGGACTTTATTTTGCAATGTTTTCTGTCTGATCCTTTCTAACTCGCCTGCCTTCTCTCTTTAATGCTGCTATAGGAGTTCAGTACTCCAGGGTACAGTGAGTATTAATGACATTCCGTTCTCCGTACATCTTGCATGCGCTTCATCCTCCATTCCACACAATCATTGTCTCGTCTAGTTCTGCATTCATAAGGAAAGTGCTGTGCACCTTATAGCCATCATCCTAGGTAGCCCTACAGCTGTTTAAAAGCTGCAATTCACATGATAATTTTTTTAACCCCTTAAGAACACATGACATGTGACATGTCATGATTCCCTTTTATTCCAGAAGTTTGGTCCTTAAGGGGTTAAAGGGACACTATAGTCACTAGAACAGCTACACCTTATTGAATTTATTCTGGTGAGTAGAATCATTCCCGTCAGGCTTTTTGCTGTAAGCACGGTCTTTTCAGAGAAAATGCAGTGTTTACATTACAGCCTAGTGATAACTTCACTGGCCACTCCTCAGATGGCTGTTAGAGATCCTTCCTGGGTCATGGCTGCCTAAAATGCATCCAAACATTCAGTATCTCCTCCCTCTGCATGCAGATACTGAACTTTCCTCAGAGATTCATTGATTCAATTCGTCTCTATGAGGAGATGCTGATTGGCCAGGGCTGTGTTTGAATCATGCTGGCTCTGCCCCTGATCTTTGTCAGTCTCAGTCAATCCTATGGGGAAGCATTGTGATTGGATCAGGCCACCAATTCTGATGATGTCAGCAGACTGCTTGTTTTGTTTGAGGCAAACCGCATGCAGAGTTAGAGCTTCAGGCTTGAATACAGTAAGATTTAGCCATATTTATGGAGGCATGAGGGGCCCAGGGGGGCTAGATGGTGGTTTTAACACTATAGGGTCGGGAATACATGTTTGCGTTCCTGACCCTATAGTGATCCTTTAATGTCTTGGTATGGCAAGGCATTCTGGGACTTTTAGCTCTGCAACATTTTTTTAGATGATGCCTTGTATTTAAAGTGACGCTGTAGTGATTACTTTACATAGTGTCTCCTGAAAGATTTTCTGCAACAGTGCCAGCTCTGGGAGCAGTACTGTGTTTATATAATGGACATTGGCACAAACCACTAATGCACTTTTAGATAAATGGCCCTAAATAATATATATATTTTTTTTAAATCTGTTATTTCAACTGCCTAAAAGTTTGCTTTACAGATGGCTTTGTGGAACCTCTAGCTCTGTATACTTGGAGATGGTGTTACCTAGTGATTTATATATTATGTTATCATTTCTAGTGCGTATTAAGGTGAATCCTCTAAAATGGAATTACTCATTTTGACTACCTGCGCACAGATTGTCGCTCCAGAGTACAGGAAGCAGTCATCACTTTATATTCTTTATAAAAAAAAAACAAAAAAAACTCCGGGTAGAGGCACACTCAAACCACAACTTCATATAAAACAACCACAACTTCATATAAAAGAACCCTTAATGGACAATCACACAGCTTTCAAATTCTTATTGTATGATTTAAGCTGGTTCATCTAGAATATTCAGATGTCCTGCTACCGATCACTCACAAATTGCCAGTAATTGCACCCCATGTTATATTCGTTGCTCCGCCTGATGGCAGGTCAAGATATATATATATATATATATGTGTATATATGTGTGTATATATATATATATATATATGTTTCTCAAACAAGATATATATGGTTTCTCAAACAAGCAGAATGTTAGGAAGCACTATGTCCCAAATAATTATTTATATATATTTTAATTATTTGGGACATAGTGCTTCCTAACATTCTGCTTGTTTGAGAAACCATACCAGCCCTTGATCCCAGAGCCACACTGAGTATTCAAGTATATTGATTCTGAAAAGGTGTACGCACTTTCATGCTCTGTACGTGTTGTGCTGTGAATGGCAGTGCCACCCTTGATTCATGTTGGTTCTTTGTTCATACTGTGCATGCCCTGTTATCAGTGAGGTTCCTGCTGACCCTCGCGGTTCGCATGTACTGCAGGGTTAGTGAAAGGTCACATTTCAAGTTTGTGGTCACGTCTACTAACAAAATAACTCCACTCCCAGAGTGTACCATGAGTATTGCTCTGATTTTACATGACCCTCTGCTCTGGAAAAGCTTTGTTAATGGGGGTTTGATCAAGAAGACATCTAATCAGAAAAGCAAAAGTATACTGTAAGCTAAAGGCCAAAGGATATAGAATATACTAAAAGCAAAATATTAGAGCATATTATTCCTTTAATGTTTGTTCATGCCAACTTCTCAGGCTGGTCCTATTTAATGACAGCAGTTTTAGCTGTGACTGGGCATTCAGTCCACATAACGCTTGACTAAACATAAATGAGCAGGACATTTCAATCTATAGAGCCCGGCCAATGCTAAACGAGTAGGACGTTCAATTCTATAGCCTGGCTAATGCTTAATGAGTATGAAATTCCATTCTATAGAGCACGGCTAATGCTAAATGAGTAGGACGTTCCATTCTATAGAGCCTGGCTAATGCTAAATGCGTAGGACGTTCCATTCTCTAGAGCCCGGCTAATTCTAAATGCGTAGGACGTTTTATTCTATAGAGCCTGACTAATGATAAATGAGTAGGGCGTCCCATTCTATAGCGACCGGCTAATGCTAATTGAGTAGGGCGTCCCATTCTATAGCGACCGGCTAATGCTAATTGAGTAGGGCGTCCCATTCTATAGTGACCGGCTAATTGAGTAGGGCGTCCCATTCTATAGCGACCGGCTAATGCTAATTGAGTAGGGCGTCCCATTCTATAGCGCCTGGCTAATGCTAACTGAGTAGGGCGTCCCATTCTATAGCGCCTGGCTAATGCTAACTGAGTAGGGCGTCCCATTCTAGAGCGCCAGGCTAATGCTAACTGAGTAGGGCGTCCCATTCTAGAGCGCCAGGCTAATGCTAAATGAGTAGGGCGTCCCATTCTAGAGCGCCAGGCTAATGCTAACTGAGTAGGGCGTCCCATTCTATAGCGCCAGGCTAATGCTAACTGCGTAGGGTCTCATTCTAGAGAGCCCGGCTAATGCTAAATGAGTAGGGCGTCCCATTCTAGAGAGCCTGGCTAATGCTAAATGAGTAGGGCGTCCCATTCTAGAGCGCCCGGCTAATGCTAAATGAGTAGGGCGTCCCATTCCATAGAGCCCGGCTAATGCTAATTGAGTTGGGCGTCCCATTCTAGAGCGCCCGGCTAATGCTAATTGAGTTGGGTGTCCCATTCTAGAGCGCCCGGCTAATGCTAAATGAGTAGGGCGTCCCATTCTAGAGAGCCCGGCTAATGCTAAATGAGTAGGGCGTCCCATTCTAGAGCGTCCGGCTAATGCTAAATGAGTAGGGCGTCCCATTCCATAGAGCCCGGCTAATGCTAATTGAGTTGGGCGTCCCATTCTAGAGCGCCCGGCTAATGCTAATTGAGTAGGGCGTCCCATTCTAGAGCGCCCTGCTAATGCTAAATGAGTAGGGCGTCCCATTCTAGAGCGCCCGGCTAATGCTAAATGAGTAGGGCGTCTCATTCTAGAGCGCCCGGCAAATGCTAAATGAGTAGGGCGTCCCATTCTAGAGCGCCCGGCTAATGCTAAATGAGTAGGGCGTCCCATTCTAGAGCGCCCGGCTAAAATGTTTCTTTTAAAATTTAGTGTCTCCGTAACTACTACTGCCAACTAGACTTGTGCATTAATTGTTTTCAGCTTGCTCAAACGGATCAAATTCCTTTTAATGTAATCTAATGAATCGATCAATCCGTGATTTATTTGCTTGTGCAGTCTTATTTAATTAAGAAGACTCCAAAGTTCAGTTCTAGTCGGATCGATTTGTTTGTGTGTAGATTAAAAGGAATTTGATTTGTTCATTCTCATTATATATGGACAGCCATATTGGTTTTTATTTTTTAAGGTGGCCTGTAGAATGCTTTGATATCAGACACTCTCAGTGCTCAAAGTTTCCATTAGCCAATGGCGAGTGAGAATTTTGCCATGGCGAGTAAAAATTAACCCCTAGTGGGTTGCAGTTGCGAGTAACTTTTAAAGCGATTCTATAAGCCCTAAAATATTAATTAAGCTGTTTTGGGGTGTAGATCATGACCCTGCAGTCTCATTGCTCCATTCTCTGCCATTTAAGAGTTAAATCACTTTGTTTATACAGCCCAAGTCACACCTCCCAGCATGTGACTTACACAGCTTTCATTATCCCTTCCTGTAAAGAGCGATCTCATGTTTAAACTTCCTTTATTGCACAGTCTTATTTAGAATTAATCTCATGCTCTGTTAGTGGCCTTCTAGACAATGCTGAATCCTCCCGTGTGAGACTTAAAAGTTCAATTTACAGAGCAGGAGATAAAACCTAAAGTAAGTTAAGATCCTGTCCGTCACAGTGAGGCATACTGTATAAAAGAAACAAGTGATTTAACTCCTAAATGGCTGATGAGATTTGAGCAGTGAGACTGTAGGGGTATAATCTGTGCCAAAACTACTTCATTAACCTAAATTTGTTTTGGTGCATATAGTTTCACTTTAAGGCTAGTAGCATAGGATTTGCATATAGTGTAGCCATAGCAGCTGTAAGATTTCTGGATTGTCTTTCAAGATGTCTTCTTGAAAAGCCCCCCATTCCTATGTTTTCTGTGGCTTTGTAACTGCATTACTGCTTTCTTGTTTATTTTTAACGCTGCATGCCACCATTGAAGATGAGGACAAGAAAGCACCAGAGCCCAGTAGAGTCTGCTTGGGTGGAAAAGAATGAAGATACTTCCAGGGCAACTTGTGAGCTCCAGCCTGGGCATACGGCTCCTAGCAAAGAGGCATCAAATGGCTGCAACCAGTACGACTCTGGTGAAAATTCTCCCAACGTCGACCAAAAAAAAACTAATGGGAAAAAGCAGAAGAGGCGAAAAAGGTCGCCCAGGAACAAAGGACTGCTGCCAAAGGTGGATTGCATGCTGTCTGGACTGATGGCTGATAAAGTCTGGTTTGATAAGTATTTGTATGAAGAAGCTGAATATGCATACCATGCCATGCTTGCTAAAGCCCTGCATACCAAGCCATCAGATCCAGAGAGTGCTTGCCAAGATTCATCCAGTCCGGCCTTGAGGAACTGCAGCCATAGCAGCCGGAGCGCTTGCCACCATGTAGATAATGGCATTTGGATCAATAAGTTCAGCTTTGATGATGCAGAAAGACAGTTTGTCTTGCAGTTTGTGTCGCCGCTTGCTCCACGCCCCCTTGTCCTTTCTCTAGAATCTCCTAAAACAGACGTTACTGGGGTCATGCACAGGGCGTCCGATGAGGGTTATGTGAGTGCCACCCCGACTCCAGCTGCTCCGGATTTGCAGGTTTTTGGGGCACCGGCATCTCCTACGGGAACCACGGTGAATGGGAAGCCGCAGTGGGCTGGTCTGCAAGATCTGCTATCTGATGTATGGCTGGAGAAGCCGTCATTCGACCAAGCAGAAAAAATATTTTATGAAAATATTGCCAGCAAACAGTCTGCACTAAAGACAGATTCTAATCAGTACTGGAGCTTTCATTCAGGGAAAAAAAACAAGCGGGATAAATGGAATAGAAAGTCAGCTGGAAAGCAGCCACAGCCAACCTCCAAAAAGCGAGATCTGGCTAGTATCCCTGAGGAAAGTAGTGGGCTGCTTCAAAACCCTGTGTACTATTTCCTTCACCAAGACAGTGAGAGTGTGTGGCTTAATAAGCCCGCTTATGATCAGGCCGAAGAACGGTTCTATGTGGCTCAGAGCCTGAATATCCAGCAGGCTGTGAATGCCAAGAAACCCACTGTAGCCAAAGTCCCAAAGGTGGCAAAAAAGTGCAAGCGCCGTGCTGTCCTTCCTCACAAAAAGTAGGTTTTGTGTGCTTCGCTCAAAAAAAAAGTGCTATATGTAAGCGACTGTACATACAGATTCTGAAAATGGTTGTTCTAGTGGATTGCTGTTGGGCCTCAGTCTCCTAAAGAAAGGGTTTACATCTGTAGCTATTCTCCTCTCAGTATGTTTGTCCGGTGCGATGATGGTCTATTGTATGCAAAGGATCAGATTTGTTTTCTTGTGTAGTGCGGTCACATCTAATTTTGGTTAATCGCTGGTGCTTCTGGTCTTCTAGCTAAGTTTGTTCAGAGTTCACATCTGTGGTTAAGTCTAGCATCAGTTGGTGACGTGTAAAATAATTAAATTTTAAAGGACCACTCTAGTGCCAGGAAAGCATACCAGTTTTCCTGGCACTAGAGTGCCCTGAGGGTGCCCCCTCCCGCCCGGCTCTGGAAAGGGGTAAAAACGTACCTTTTTCCAGCGCTGGGCGGGGAGCTCTCCTCCTCCGATCCTCCTCTTCTCCTCCCCGTCGGCTGAATGCGCACGCGCGTCAAGAGCTGCGCGCGCATTCAGCCGGTCGCATAGGAAAGCATTCATAATGCTTTCCTATGGACGCTTGCGTGCTCTCACTGTGATTTTCACAGTGAGAAACACGCAAACGCCTCTAGCGGCTGTCAGTGAGACAGCCACTAGAGGAAAAAGGGGAAGGCTTAACTAATTGATAAACATAGCAGTTTCTCTGAAACTGCTATGTTTATAAAAAAATTAGTTAACCCTAGCTGGACCTGGCACCCAGACCACTTCATTAAGCTGAAGTGGTCTGGGTGCCTAGAGTGGTCCTTTAAATATAAATATCGCCCTTGTGTCATTCCTCTGAAACTCATAAACTTTAGACTATTGTGACACAGCCGCCCCAGTTCACAATTTCAGGGGTAGACACATGGGCAATATTAAAATTCACACTTGATATTTTATCTTAACACTACAATAAAAAGGTTTTTTTTGTTTTTTATCTGGGATGGGTGAGATTTGGTGTTCAGCCTTTGAGTATGAGTTTTGGCTTTCTCTGTGTGATTTGTATAAAATGATGGTATGGTGTTCAATATCCTAGCTTACATGTAAGGGAGGATATATTTCCAATGGATACATACATATTATATAAGTCATTCCTGCATAGAGACTAATACAAAAAAGTGTCTGTTATTGGCTACCACAATTTTCTCTTCCTAAGGAGATCTAAACAGACATAGAAAAAAAGACATAGATGGGACACCATGACTTTGACTGTATTGTCAATGTTTTCATGCGTTTGATTACATTGTGGCTCTCTCTCCGCACCCAAACTAAGAATGTCCATTAGTGTGAGCAGGGGGGGCAGGCTTTGGGTGCTGTGAGAGCGATTGGATTGGCCATACAATGTTATGTAGGATTGATTATTTAAATCCCAATGTTGATTGCTCAGTTAGCGGATACAGATAAAGGGAAGGTTGGATGCAGGTTACAGTATTTGCGCTGACGAACGGGGGGTGTAGCACTGAGGACAGGGCCGTGCTTTGATTGGTTCATGGAATCCTGCTGAGAGTAAAATATAAGCTGTACTTATTACTTGATTTACTATAAAACTGAAATTTTTGTTTTGCTTTAGAACAATGGCAACTTCGTGCCTAACAACGGAAAAAATCTGGTTTGACAGATTCAAGTATGAAGATGCTGAGAGACAGTATTATGAAAATCTAAGCAAGAATCTGGCAGAAAACTCTCCAAACTCTCCAAACACTCCGAACCAGCAACAGGTGAGAACACAGCCCCCTGGGGCTCTGCCCTAAAGTATTTTAACATGTGGCCCCCAGCTGCTGCCTAACATAAAACACAGGTTAGTAAAGGGCCCTGACTCTCCTAGATGGCCAGTCCCCTGGGTTTCAGAGTCAAACCTAGTTCTTCTTTCAATTAAACAACTTCCCTTGTGTTTAGAACGAAGGGTCCCCTTAACAGTTTTTAGTTTTCCTATATTCTATCTCCCCTCCTCCTAGTGTTCCACTGTCAGATTGGCCGCCCTAATGCCATTTATGTAATGAACACATTCTGACATTATCCACACTTCCTTCCAGGCCAGGTCTTTACCAGGGAGTGGGCTTCTCACAAAAGAAAACATTGTGTATTTATTGCTGCCATAATTTAGCTTAGGTAATGATTTTCTGTCGCTATTATGAAGCAATGACTGCTCTCTTACTCCCTCCTAGTGTTACTCTGTTTCTGGGGTGTCAATGCTTTTCCAGGGTTCTGCAGTTGGTGGCTGTCTTGGCTGTGTCTGTCTGACTTGGTTCTTTGCTAAAGCGCAGCGCAATGCCTAAAATGCTCCTATAATCACCGTACAAAAGTGGCCTTGTGATCCTCCCCGAAAAATACAAAAATCTTTTCCATTTTAAGCAGAGCTGCTTTCCTGGCTGCAGATGGTTAATATTAAGCTTGTAAAATCTACTGTCCAATAAAATAAATTAGAGTATTGCACGATTTCATTGCCGCCCTGTGTTTTCCGGATTAATATACCGTGCCTGTAATAACCTGTACTTTCCTCCTTACCAAGCTCTGTTTATGGCAAAGTGAGCCCTGTGTATATCTTTGACATAACCACACATTTTATAGATTTTTGCCTTTGCTGGTTGAGGCAGGGAGAGTAAACTCCTTAATAGTGAAATAAATGATAGGGTGACATTTTTGTAAATCTCTCAGAATTGCATAGGAATGGATAGTGTTAGAAAGTCTATCCAACTAGTTTACAACAGGATGCCAAATCTGAGGCCACGATCTGTTACTGGTGCAGCCTATCTAAACCGCTCATTAAGAGATAAAAAGTGCTGTTTAATTACCTGTACTTCTTACCCGTTGGCCAGCAAGTCCAGCCTTAAATATCTTGGATTACACCTTTTCCCCATCTGGTAACTTGTTCGTTTTTTGTATGGTTCTTTATTGCACGGCTTACAGGAGGATGGATCGAGCACAATCCTCCGCGACATTGCCAGAGCCAGGGAGAATATCCAGAAATCGCTGTCCGGAGTGAGTACTGCAGAGCTCTCTCGTCAGCAGGCAAACCTGCGTCTCCCTAACTCAGATCAGACTCTGCTTCCCTCATTATGTGTGTATGTGTGTCTGTACCACAGTGACAAACAAGGCCAAATTGTGAGCTGCAAGGCACTCTGGGAATCTGAAGGGGGTGTTTTATTTAACATTCACAGATTGCAGCATTTTCATTATACCGCCACTTTACCTCCCTTTAGCAGCAAAACCGACTTTTAATTTGCAATGTTTGAAGTGGGCCCTGGGAATTCAGCCTGCATGGCTTGCTTGGAGGTTGAATCATGTGTTGCCCTTCCTTCTTCCTAGTTGGATTTCTCCATTTTGTTAAAACCAAACCGTGCTCATTGAAGCTTTGGAGAAGCCAAAAATACCAGCTTGTCCTTTGTTGTTGTTCCATGGGTTAAATCTTGCATTGCTTGCCTTCTTTGGAGTGTCCCAGATAAGGAAGCATTCTTCTACCTTGTCAGGGGGTGGATTTCATCCTGCTTCTGTTATGTTACCATTGGTTTCACCATAACTTAACCGGAAGAAGTTGTTCTGCGAAGAGATCCTCTGGCAGCAGCTTAACTCAAGGGGTTAAATTGTTAACAAATGGTTCAACCTCAAAGTCTTTAATCTGATGTCCATTCGCTCTCCCATCAACTTCCGTTGCAGTCCAAGGCTTGACCAGGAGGCCTCAGACTTGGAGCAGTCACCTGTCAGTAGCTCTCCATTCTCAAAACAAATTAGAAACAATGTCACCCAGCCGATCAATGGTTTGTAGTGTGAATCTTGTTGATTCAAGCCTCGAAATGCAGCGGACGTTGTTTAACTTCTTATGTCGGGGACCTCCCTGCACCATAATAACTTTATTCCGATCAAGTTATGATACCCCGTACCTGGACTGTTCCTTTGGCTGAGTTTCTGGACCCTCCTTCCCCGTAACATGAAAGCCCTGCTGGGACATAGTTTGGGATCTGCACAATTTCTCCTTGCCTGTCACTGGGTATGGCTTTTAACCCTTACCTCCTCTACAAATAACCTATTTCAAGCCCTCTATTCAGATAGAGGTGGCTTTACTTTGTTAATAACACAATTCATGTTATCGTGTGTGTTTTAATCTTATGATTAGAATTAATGGTTGTGATAAGTTACTTGCTTCATTATTTCTAACATAGTGTGTTACTGCAAGTTGCTCATAGAATGGAGTTAATTAGGGGAAGACCTGTGTGAACTCTGTATATAGTATGACTTTCAATGCAAACCATATCCTTCTACAGTGCAATAGAAATGTGTGTGCGCTGGGATCCTCCGATGGGTTTTTCCTCAGATTTTTCAGATGAGGGTGTGTCTGCATTGAGAGAATACTATATCCCCTGATTCCTTCTTTGTCTTCCACGGTTGGCCTGCTTCCTCCCCAGCCTTGCGACATTAGACTGAGGTACTGGAAGGCAGTGTAGCTGTGCACAGTCAGTAATGGAAGCTGGCCTCCCTTTCATTAATTTAGAGAATGGATCAGATAATACTAAGAATACTGTGTGTTCACATAGCTCACATTGCGTTGGTTCTGGAGTCTGTATTTCTAGCCATGGGGCTGATTGACTACTTGACTGCTAATGCAGGAACTGGAGATTGCAAGGTGTAGCACAAAGCATGCTGGGAACAAGTGGACTTGGGGAGAAGGTGCTGAGAAGTGTTGTGCTGAAGAACGGCAGTTAGGGTGGGTGCTCATGGTGCTGCAGAGAGGGGTTCTTGCTGATGCAGGTTGTGCCATGGAACTGCAGAGGGGGGTGGGGGGTTATTTCTAACCTGGGTTGTGCTGTGGAGCTGCAGAGGGGGGAAATGCATACCTGGGTTGTCATGGAGCTGCAGAGGGGGATTTGCTAACTGGGTTGTGTCATGGAGCTGCAGAGGGGGATTTGCTAACTGGGTTGTGTCATGGAGCTGCAGAGGGGGATTTGCTAACCTGGGTTGTGTCATGGAGCTGCAGAGGGGGATTTGCTAACCTGGGTTGTGTCATGGAGCTGCAGAGGGGGATTTGCTAACCTGGGTTGTGTCATGGAGCTGCAGAGGGGGATTTGCTAACCTGGGTTGTGTCATGGAGCTGCAGAGGGGGATTTGCTAACCTGGGTTGTGTCATGGAGCTGCAGAGGGGGATTTGCTAACTGGGTTGTGTCATGGAGCTGCAGAGGGGGATTTGCTAACTGGGTTGTGTCATGGAGCTGCAGAGGGGGATTTGCTAACCTGGGCTGTGTCATGGAGCTGCAGAGGGGGATTTGCTAACTGGGTTGTGTCATGGAGCTGCAGAGGGGGATTTGCTAACCTGGGCTGTGTCATGGAGCTGCAGAGGGGGATTTGCTAACCTGGGTTGTGTCATGGAGCTGCAGAGGGGGATTTGCTAAACTGGGTTGTGTCATGGAGCTGCAGAGGGGAATTTGCTAAACTGGATTGTGTCATGGAGCTGCAGAGGGGGATTTGCTAACCTGGGTTGTGTCATGGAGCTGCAGTGGGGGATTTGCTAACCTGGGTTGTGTCATGAAGCTGCAGTGGGGGATTTGCTAACCTGGGTTGTGCCATGAAGCTGCAGTGGGGGAATTGCTAATCTCAGTTGTGCCATGGAGCTGCAGTGGGGGGGGGGGGTCTTGCTAATCCAGGTTGTGCCATGGAGCGGCAGTAGGGGGGGGGGGCGCGATTGCTAGCCCGGTTGTTCCATGGAGCTTTAGAGGGTGAGCATTGGAGACTACAGTTTCACTTGTTACGAAAAATGAAGATAGGAGCCCGCACTCAATCCCAGCAGACATTCCGTGCATTGGAGCAGGACCAGCAATCCCACAACGATCAGGCAAACAAAAACTCCAGGCACTTGAAGTGTTCAAGCCCGCAGGCAGAATTAATGGAACAAAAAAGAGCAGCAATGTTTTGACCTTCTAAAGAGGTCTTTGTTAAGCTAGCCGGTCGAAACGTTGCTGCTCTTTTTTTGTTCCGTTAAGTCTGCCTGCGGCTTGAACACTTTGAGTGCCTGGAGATTTTCTTTTGGTCTTCCTACAGTTTCACTTGTGGCCAGAGTGTGCCAGTACCAAGGAATGGTGAGTAGTAGGGGGTTGATTGTTTAGTGTCTCTTGGAACTAATGTGACTGAATAAAATACCATTTTAAGTTTGACTTTTGAAACCCATCTACTTCTTTATTGCAGTACGTCTTACCTGATTTTAATCTGGGGGGATACTTTGCTCTCCTTTGGGAATGTGCCTCTATTTCACAGGCTGGTCCTTTCTGTTGCGTTGTAGTCCATTAACCAATGCTGCATGCCTTTCCTTTTCTCCATCCCTTTCGCCTGCATGTCTTACTGTGCATGCTGCCTGTCTCTCGCTGGCATTTCATTAAACAAATCCACATTTCTCCCCCTCTAGCTCAGGGATGTCCTGCATAGCCCAAAAGAAGCCTCGCCTTCCCTGCCCCAGAGCCAATCAGGGTCCCATACTGTAAGTTTCATTCTTCATGATTGTCAGCTGTATTGTCATTCCAGACACTTGCTTCCTTGAATCCTGGATATATTGACCAATTCTTGGGGGGACCCATCTGTACCTTCTCAGTATGCAATTCATTCAGTGCTAGTTAGACCATCCTTGCTGTCAGGTAGCCCTTGAACCTCTTTAAAATACCCTTACTCTTTGTACTAGTGACATTATCTTTACACACCCTGAAACTGACACTCCGGATGAGATCTCGAACGCTAGCCAACAGGATGCTGGGATTAGAAGCAGGTCACCCATGCTATAGACACACGTTACAAGCTGAATGCTTTGGCAGTCGGGAGACATAGCTCACTGTCAGGCAGTCTGCAATGTACTGGGTCCGCTGCAGGTTTCTTCTTCAGCTGCTGTTCTATTGGGTGAGCAGTTGTATTTAACATTTTCTTGCGTTTCATGGGGTCTGCTGGCTTTTCATAATGAGCTCTGTTACAGCAGGCATTGCATTAGCACCCGTTTATTATTTTCCAATTAAGCTTCACTGCAAGATGGTTCCAAAACGCAAATATTTACAGGTATCTGGCAATGCCTTGAACAGCAACTAAATGAAAGGGTTAATGGACTGCTTGCCTTGACATCTTATCCTGTGATTTAAAAATAAACTTTTTAATTTCTACCACTTTCCTCCCCACACTCGCATGCATGTTGGTAGACTGTCTCAGGTGCTCACTTACCTGCTCCTGGCTGGGAGTAGCTGCAGCTGCTTAAGAACGTGACACAGCACGTCTGTTATTCTTTACCTCTTTCTGTGTATTTTTTCCTTCCTCCTCAGAGCACGGCTGCAGCACCCGCAAGCGGTGGAGACAACAGTGAGCTCCTGTCTCGGGTTTCTACCTTGGAACACGAGAATCAGAACCTGCATAAAGGTGATGAACATTACGCGGCATTGCTGCTTACAGCTTTATCTCTTGGTGGGACAGCTTCCACCCTCCTCGTGCTCTTTATATCCCTCCTGGACTCTGTAAGCGTAGCAAATCTAAATTCATTTTACTGCTTCGGTTATATTCAGACATGTAAATCTATATATAATCCCCCTCAGTATATCATCTAATAAGATTTGGTGATTATTCTCTCCCCCCCCTCTTCCCTTTACTATATTTATATACTTTTCCACTTTTCCTGTTCTCAAAACACAGAGCTGTAAAGCATTTAGTAAAATCTCTCTCTCTCCTCTTAGTGGTGAAAGATCTGCTGCTTGCTATCTCTGAGTTGGAGAACCGGGTCGATACACTGGAGAAGTCTGCTACCTCAGATCAGCCCAGACCTGCACCTTTTGTCTGCAAGGTACATTAACTCTTCTTCCTGTAAGATACGGTAACTAAAACTGCCGTCAGCTGCCTGTATGTTATTTCACAAAGCCAAACGTTGGCAGAAATTCCTCATTAGGCAGGTGAGTAGCCAAACCTTGGGTGTTGAGCCCTGTTTTTGTCAAACTGCTACAAGTTAGCTGAACTGAAACCAAACTCTCCATATGTCATGAGGAGCTGTAGTGGTTATAGTACTTGGAGTGCTCTGCTAGTGTGCTCTCTCGATGCCCATATGTTTGAAGTGACTTTATTCTTCTGTTTAGCTCCCTGCCCCAGTAGAGGTTAAAGTTGCCCCTGTTGCTGAAGCCCCAAAAAAGAAAGAGGAAGATGAAGATGATGATGATATTGACCTCTTTGGAAGTGACGAAGAGGAAGATGCAGAAGCCGTCAAGGTCAAAGAGGAAAGGTTACGTCAGTATGCGGAGAAGAAATCTAAGAAGCCTGGAATCATTGCAAAGTCCTCAATCTTGCTGGATGTCAAACCGGTGAGTGGCTATCGGATTCTGTCTGCAGCTGGATCTTCCAGAAAGCGGTTAGCCAGGCAAAGGGTAAAAATAGCAAGATTTGCCAGCAATAACTGGGTTTTACAAGATCAAAATAATGCTGTAAAGAAAAATATCCAGCTCTCAGATCCTCCCTGCACATGTTGAGAATTCTGACTTTATCAATGGTCCCAATTAAAGGACAACTATAGCCACCCAGACCACTTCAGCTCAATGAAATGGTATGGGTGCCACGTCCCGCTAGTTGTAACACTGCAGCTGAAAACACAGCAGTTTCAGATAAACTGTTTACACTGCAGGGTTAATTCAACCTCTAGTGGCTGTCTCCCCGACATTGCACCAAAATAAATGTAAAACGGTTTGATAACTACTAATCCCATTAGTTCTGTAATCTAGCTGTCCTAAGATCCGCTCTGGGGTATAGAATAAACAGGGTTTTCTAGACTATGGACGGCTTCGGGTCATTAATCTGTAGTTTGGCTGGAAGGGTTTATTCATTAACCCCTTAAGGACCGCTGACGGTTCAGGACCGTCAGCGGTAAAATGTGCGTTTGGACCGCTGACGGTCCTGAACCGTCATAACGGTCAGGGGCTACTTACCTGATCGCCGTCGGTCCCACGGCGGCGATCAGTGCTCCTCCCGGTCCAGGGGGACTGCCTGTCTGCCCGGGCAGTCCCCCCTCGGCAGATCAGGACCCCACGGCCATGTGATCACTCGATCACATGACCGCAATAGGGGTCCATGTGTCTGCCTGCAGGGGGACTGTCTGTGCTGACAGGCAGTCTCCCTGCAAGTGTAAAATCCAAAATAAAGTGTAAAAAAAAAACAATCGGTGTAAAAAAAAAATATGTGTATATATATCATATATATAATGTCATACTAAGTGTATTTTTATATTTATATATACGTATATTAATATAAAAATACACTTATATTTAAATGACACACAAATATATACAATATATATAATAACTATATATATGGTATATATATTATTATAAAATACAAATATGTTAATAAAAATAAATAACAAAAAATAAAATTTTTTAATAATTAAAAAAAATTATATATATATATATGCAATTTTATTCTAACAGTATTTTGATATTGATATATATATATTTATATCAAAATACACTTAGAATGTAATGATATATATATCTATGTATAAATAAATAAATAAATAAAAATAATACGAAATATACATATGTCCACATACATAATTACATAAATAATTTCATAAATATACACGTAGACGTCAAATATATAAATATGTATATATATTAAAATTCTACGTGCATATTTATGTAATATTTTTACCTAATTAAGTAATTTTAATGATTGCAATTTGAGGGACCTGCCTGCCAACCCAGGCCAAAAGTCCAGATAATTTAATTTGCTAGCACTGTGTTTAACCCTGTAACTTTCTATGACACCCTAAATCCTGTACATGGGGGTACTGTTTTACTCGGGAGACTTCGCTGAACACAAATATTAGTGTTTCAAAACAGTAAAACATATCACAGCGATGATATTGTCAGTGAAAGTGAAGTTTTTTGCATTTTTCACACACAAACAGCTCTTTCACTGAGGATATTATTGCTGTGATATATTTTACTGTTCTGATACACTAATATTTGTGTTCAGCGAAGTCTCCTGAGTATAACAGTACCCCACATGTAGAGGTTTTATAGTGTTTGTGAAAGTTACAGGGTCAAATATAAGGCTTGATTTTACTTTTTTTTTTTTTTTTTTGAAATTTATCAGATTGGTTAGGTTGCCTTTGAGAGCGTATGGTAGCCAAGGAATGAGAATTAGCCCCATGATGGCATACCATTTGCAAAAGACGACAACCCAAGGTATTGCAAATGAGGAATGTTCAGCCGTTTTTAGTAGCCACTTAGTCACAAACACCGGCCAAAGTTAGCGTTTTTTGCATTTTTAACACACAAACAAATATAAATGCTAACTTTGGCCAGTGTTTGTGACTAGGTGGCTACTAAAAAAGACTGGACATACCCCATTTTGAATACACTGGGTTGTCTACTTTAAAAAATATGTACATGTTAGGTGTGTTTCGGGGATTTATGACAGATAACGGTGTAACAATGTCACTATTGATACATTTAAAATATATATATATATTGAAACGGCAATTTCCTACTTGTATTTATAGGCCTATAACTTGCAAAAAAAAGCAATAAAGCATGTAAACACTGGGTGTTTATAAACTCGGGACAACATTTTGAATCTATTTAGCAGTTTTTTTTCATTAGCTTTTGTAGATAAGTAAAAGATTTTTCAAGTAAAAGTCCAAAAACATGTTTTTTTTTTTTTAATTTTTCACCATATTTTTTTTTTTTTTAAATACAATATATGACATAATATAAATACTGGTATGTAAAGAAAGCCCTTCTTGTCGTGAAAAAAACAATATATAACTTGTATGGGAACCGTAAATGAGAGAGCGGAAAATTACAGCTAAACACAAACACCACAAAAGTGTTAAAACTGCTCTGGTCCTTAACGTACAACATCGCAAAAACAGGCCGGTCCTTAAGGGGTTAAACAGTTAATTATAGTTCCAAACAAATGACAAATCAGGCTAAAATATCCAAATAACCCAAATGTAACCCAAGGCTACCTGTGTGGGTCCACTGTTTTCCTGTTATTCACGAACCTGCATAACCTGATGATTTCCTGTTTGCAGTGGGATGATGAGACAGACATGGCAAAGCTGGAGGAGTGTGTGAGGTCTGTTCAGATGGACGGCCTGTTGTGGGGTTCCTCCAAATTAGTCCCAGTTGGTTATGGCATAAAGAAGCTTCAGATCCAGTGTGTGGTGGAAGATGACAAGGTTGGAACTGATATACTCGAGGAGGAGATCACCAAGTTCGAGGACTATGTAAGTTTTTAGTCGGGATGTATTGGATTGCTATCCTGTGCATGAGGGCAAGGTAGCAGAGCTTGTGAGGATAAGCTTTGTCATAACGAAGGGTGGATCTGAATGTCTGTAGGGATCAGTCGCATGCAGGGGGGAGGGGGGGGTAAATGTATAGATTCCCATGGTAGCTTCTGGTAAAAGGCGAGTTCCGTATATTCTAACTCCCTCAGTCCTGCCGTCTTCTCATCTTGTACATTATCACGCACTAACTTGATTAGAGAATGGAGTTCAATGGGAGTTCTCAAGGGATAATCACGGGTATTTGTGCTCATGTTTAAATACCTTAATATCTATTGCACAAAATACTCTTCTGGTTTATCTTTAGAAGTTCTTGTAAACATGGCTTTGGGTTTTGTTTGCATGTTGTCTTGGTCCGTATTTGAATCAAACTCATTCTGTAAAATAATTGATTTTTACTCTTTAATAGCTGCGAGTCCCTACTCTTAATTCTGCTTTTTTCACAGGTTCAGAGTGTGGACATCGCTGCTTTCAACAAAATCTAAAGACTAAATCCTGAACAAGACGAGTTAATAAAGTCGTATGCAGAATGCAGTCTGTGTGTTTGAGCATTATTTGGGTTTATACTTGCCCGTTCTATCACTTCACATGATCCTGCTGTCCTATATTTTATTCCCAGGTTTGGTCAGGCCAGCCTGGCTCTCTATCCCATGCTCTAATTTCAGGCTAGATGTTTAAAGGGACACTATAGTCACCAGGACTACAGCTTATTGAATTTGTTCTGGTGAGTAGAATCGTTACCTTCAGGCTTTTTGCTGTAAACACTGTCTTTTCAGAGAAAATGCAGTGTTTACATTATAGTCTAGTGATAACTTCACTGGCCACTCCTCAGATGGCTGTTAGAGAGATCCTTCCTGGGTCATGGCTGCCTAAAATGAATCCAAACATTCAGTATCTCCTCCCTCTGCATGCAGACACTGAACCTTCCTCATAGAGATGCATTGATTCAATTCGTCTCTATGAGGAGATGCTGATTGGCCGGGGCTGTGTTTGAATCATGCTGGCTCTGCCTCTGATCTTTGTCAGTCTCAGCCAATCCTATGGGGATGCGTTGTGATTGGATCTATGGGGAAGCATTGTGATTTGATGATAGTGGACAGGTCAAAAGGAAATCGGGACAAAGCCTGCAGCTTCGGGCTTGAATAAAAGTAAGATTTTACTATATTTAGGGAGGTATGAGGGGCCCAGATGGTGGTGTTAACACTATAGGGTCAGGAATACAACATATTTAGGGGAAGTTTGTGAACCATAAAGGGCAAAGGCCCTGGTTGGAAGTGATTGTGATTTCCTTAAACTTATACACTTAAAGGACCACTACACTCACCAAGACCACTGTATTGCAATGAAGTGTTCTAGGTGTAGTAACTTTGCTGTTTTCCCTCTTACAAAGTAACGGTATGGCAATGTTAACTGTGCAGTTATACATCTAGAGTTGCAGTTGCAATGACCACCACTAGATGGTGCTTCCGCACCACCAGTCGAGTTAGACTCTGCTCTTTGACATCCTCCTGCAATGAATGATGACATGGAACGTCAAACGTCCTCTGCTTTTAATTTACTTCGATCAAAACAGGAAAAAGAAAAATCTTGTAACTGCACTTAATTGACCATTATAAAGATACGTCACCAGTAGAGTTGAGCAAACCCGAACATTAAGGATTTTTGACCCCAAACCCAGACATTTCAGTAACAGTTCGAGTTTGGCGATTTAATGGCGCGTTTTGAAAAGCTGCAGGGCTGCCAATCAACAAGCGTTTGACAAAATTGCCGAATTGCGTTTTAACAGAATGAGAACAGTTTCTCCATTCGTGTTAGAACGCGTTTCAGGACTTTGTTCGTATCGCAATTTCATTCGAATGAAAAACTCAGATCCTATTCATTGTGGCGGCTGCATTTTGCAGCCGCTTAGTAGATAACTCCCTAATTCCCACTGTATTAGGGAGCTATCTACCAAAAGGCTGAAAGACCTAAATTGGTCTTTCAGCCACATTTACTAATACGAAGTAAAGATTACTTGGTATTAGTAAATTCAGCCCCTACTCGCTATACTGCAAGTAGGGGCATGTCTAGTAAACAGTGAACCTATTGTCCTCCCAGCCCTTAGCGGTGGGTGGGGGCCCTAAATAACAATGAGGGGGGTGGGACCTACTGTCCCCCCCCCCCCCCACGTGCGGTGGGTTGTGGCTAAATAAGAAAGGTGGGAGAGGGGGAGACCTACTGTCCTCCCCCACTGAGCGGTGGGTGGGGGCCCTAAATAAGAATGAGAGGGACGACCTACTGTCCTCCCCCCGGCCCCTGCACAGCGGGTGGGGGTCCTAAATGAAAATCTCCCCCCCCCCACCCAAATAAGTTATACTCTACCTACCCCCCAAACATCCAGGTGTCCGCTCAACTCTAGTCACCAGTAATTCTTTAATACAAAAAATTTACTCAGCAGCGTAAAAGCACACAAACTGCATCAATTATAGTGACTAAATAAATAAGTCATGTTCGTGTTTGCAGATGGCACAAAACAAGGTGAGATTTCGATTTGGGGACTGGGCACTCAAATGGCAGGTGAAATGTAATGCAGAGGAAGTTATGCACCCTAAATGGTAATGAATTCGCGATAACACACGAGGGTTTGGTAATTGTTCTAGCGAACACACAATCTGCAGCGGCTAAGGCCAGTAAGGTATTATTGGCATGTATAAATAGCGGCATAAATTCTTAGGATGAAAAACATAAATTTTACTTACCGAAAATTTATTTTTCCTGAAGATTAGAGGCAGTGCTTACACCATAGGGATATCCAATCTGGAGGGAAAAACAGGCAGGCAAATCTCCAAACATTTTAACCCCTCCCCTAATTACCTCCTTTCCAATAAGTAGCAGCTCCTCCTGATCATCCCCAGACAATACATAAGCCAAAGAGCTGCAAAATTACTTAGTTTATTAGAAAAAGGGGCGGGAATTGTAGCACTGCCTCTAATCTTCAGGAAAAAGAAATTTTCGGTAAGTAAAATTTATGTTTTTCCTTTCAGATTAGAGGCAGTGCTTACACCATAGGGATATAATAAAGCAGATCCTGAGGGCGGGTTTCAGTACACTACTGCATTGAAGCACCCTGCGCCCAAAAGCTGCATACTCCGAGGCCAGTATGTCCCACTTGTAGTGTCCTGAGAACAAATGGAGAGAGGACCGATTAGCAGCTGAACAAATTCGAGACGGAGAAGTAGCTGCACGCAGAGCCCCTGACGGCGAAACAGCTCTAGTAGAATGTTCCTTTATAGGGCCTGCAAATTCCGAGCCACTCTTAGAATAATATAACAGAATACAATCCTTCAGTCATCTAGCCAGAGAACTCTGCGAAACCAACATACCTTTCTGTGTGCCTATGAACAAGACAAATATACCGATATCCTAACGGAAAGATTCCGTAGCTTTAGATATTGCCAAAGACCTATCGTTACGTCTAAGCAGAGAAAATTACTTACCAAGGCATTAGACGGATTCCGACACAAGGTCAGCAAAACCACTTCTCGGTTGACATTGGCAAAAGAAAAAACTTTAGTGATACCTGAAGGATCGAGCTTCAGAACCTCCTTGTCCTGATGAAAACCAAAAAAGGGAAAATACTCCCGAAACGCTCGGAGCTCACATACTCTTTTAGCTGACGAATAGCCATCAAAGGAAAACGGTATCCAAAGAAAACATCTTCAGGGAACTTCTTCCAATGGTTCAACAGGCGGTACTCAAAGCGCGGAAAGGACCAAAATTCAGATCCCAGGGAGGACAGGTTTCCCTAACAAAGGGCACCAAACGTGTCAGAGCTCTGAAGAACCTTGAAATCAGAAAATTCGAGGTGAAACATCTGAGGGAGAAGAAACCGATAGCAGAAACATGTAAACTAAATGAAGCAGGTTTAAGACCTTTGCCAATCTCATCTGAAGGAAGCATAGAATCTTCTGGATGGACGCGGAAACAGGTTTGACTTCAAACCTACAACATCGCTGAAACTTCCAAATCCTAACGTAGAACCTTGAAGTAGATGCCAACAAAAAAAATTTTTTATAACTTCAGGATCCAGACCTTTACACTCTAAATCTGGAGTCCAGAAACCAGGCCGTCAATCGGAATCTCCGAAGGGCCGGAAGAGGCACCCTGGCGTCCTCTAGAATTACTCCTGAAAAGAGGAAGCTTCCAAAAGGTGGCCCCCGGAAAGTTCAGGAGAACCGAGAACCAACTACTTCTTGGCCACCCTGGACGGATTAGGATAATACTTACATTTCCCAGCCTTACTTTTTTGAAGTATTCTGGGAATAATCACTACTGGCGGGAAGCTATATGCCAGGTTGAACTTCCATGGTAATGACAGGGCATCTATGAAATCCGGCCTGTCTGCTGGAGTTAGGGATGCAAAACGTCTTGTCTTCCTGTTCACTCTGAGTGCCATCAGGTCTATCTCTGGAACACCGAAGCGGACTGTGCTGAACTTGAAAGTTCTGCATGACAGGGACCAAACTGCTTGTTTCAAATGATGCCTGCTCAGGGCATCTGCCACCACATTGAACTTTCCTAAAATGTGAACTGCAGAGATTGACATCAGGTGCACTTCTGCCCACAGCATGATTATTGAACAAAAGCTTTCTAATCTTGTTGATCTCGTACCTCCCTGTATGTTCAAATATGCCACTGTCGTTCGATTGTCTGAACGAATTCGAATATGTTGAACTTTGATGAGAAACTGAAACGCCAAGAGTGCCATCCAAACGGCCTTAAATTCCCTGAAGTTCGAGGAACTTCTCATATCCTTTTCTTGCCAGGACCCCTGCTTCTATACGTCTTCCAGATGGGCCCCCCAGCCCAGCGCAGAGGCGTCTGTTGATATGATAGTAAAGGACTTCATCCGGAAAGACAGACCCTCGTGGAGGAATCGAGAAAATGTCCACCACTGCAGACTTTTCAAAATTAGATCGTTAAACCTCATCAGCCTATCTAGGCCGAGTTCCTGTCGATACCAGACCTGCAGAATGTAACTTTGTAGAGGTCTCATTCTGGCTATTGCCCAAGCGACTGCCGGGATTGAGGCTGTAAACAGACCCAGCAGGCACCTGGCATCTCTGATTGAAAACACTTTTTTCTCAGAGATTCCGGATTAACCGCTTGATCTTTTAGTATCTTCCCCTCTGGCAGGAATAACTTCATCGCGATAGAATCCAAAAATAGACCCAAGAACTGGATCCTTTGAACTGGCACTAGTTCCGATATGTTGAAATCTATTAGCCAGCCATGCTTTTCCAGCGATTTGATGGCTGTCCCCAGGTCTAACTGTAGTTGAACTTGGGACTTCTGCAAACAACAGCCAGTCGTCCAAATATGGAATGACAGCGATGCCCATACTTCTTAGAAAGCTTGAACTACTACTCGAAGCTATGTGAATACTCTGGGCGCTGATGCCAGGCCGAAAGGTAGTGCTCTGAATTGGTAATGTATAGTTACCAATTGGCAGCACACCGCATCCGTAGAAAACTTTTGCTGGATTCTGCTATGGGTACATGAAGATAGGCATCTTTCAAATCCAGGGAAGCAAACCAATTTTATGGGTGCATAAGCAGAGCCGCCGACTTTACTGTTTCCCTGAGGAATTTCTTTATGATAATCCGCTTGTTTACGGCCTTTAGGTCTAGGATAGGTCCGAACGAACCATCTGGTTTTGGCACCAAGAAAAGTCTGAATAGGTGCCTTGATGTCTTCCTTTAGAGGAACTACTTCCACCACTCTTTTAGTAACAGAGTCGATACTTCTTCCTATAATCAAAGGCTCTTTCTGTTGACCCTTGAAATAGTTTCTAAGAGAGGAACTTCTAAATGAGGGAAGTGTCTCTGCGTTACGGCTTCTAACTGCTTCCCATACGATACTGGTAAAGCATTCCTTCCTTCCTTCACCTGTTTCAACAACTCATCCAGCTTTGAACCGAAAAGTCTTCCAGGTTCAAAAGATAGTTCACACAGTGAATTATCAGGTGTCGCACTGCTGACCAATTTCTAAGCCAAAGTGCTCTTCTGGCGACTGTTGAAATACCTATATTCTTGGCCGATAATTACAGGCTTTCTGCAGAGGCATCCACTAAAAATCAGATGCCATACTGATATTTTAATATAGCCTTAACGGGTCTTCCTTTTCTAGTTCTTCCAACCAAAGAAATATGGGCCTTGGCAACGGATGACCCCGTAATCAAAGCTTTAGCTTGAGCTGCCGAAGAGATGAACAACATCTTTAAGGAGGAGTCCATGCGTTCAACCATGACCTCCTTGAGGCCGCTTGAAACTCCAATTGGTAATGAAGTTTTCTTACCTATTTGAGCAATAGGAACGCCCACTACAGGGACAGTATCCAGCATACAGACTCTCAGTGCCGGCGACGGCCGGGTATGGGCCCGATGCTCCAGCGCCATCCTCTTGTACCGCTTCTATGGAAAGAGAGAAATAAAAACTGTCTAGCCAAGAAACAGCATGTGACCTGGGAATTTTCCATTCTGTTAAATCAATACCCCAATCTGTGGGTGAAAAAGAAACCTATAGGACTTTTACCCTGTTTCTTCAAGTTCAAATGCAACTGCACTTCTTTAATCAATTCCCCAAATGGATTCTACTGGGAATGCAGATTCCTCATTTGATGAGGCACTGCTGAATTATCGCCATACTCAGAACCACTAGTTCCAAACTAGAATCGGAACTTCCCAAGATCTTAGGCTTTTTGTTAGCATGTATTACAAGCTGAGAATCCTGGGCAACCGAAGCCTGGATTGTCTGTAATGCTGCTGACCACATATCCACAACTGTTCGCTGCATACTTTGTTGCCACCAGCTGATAAAGTGGACATTACTGTTCTTTGTGCTTCCTCTGAAGCTTCTTTGAACACACAGAGCAAAGTTTTCTTTTTACAACCATCTGGCATAAGATGGCCACACACAGAGCACATTAAATGCTTGGCTAGATGTACATTTCCCCTTCTCAGCAACTTTATCCAAAATTTTCAGGATTATATACTGGGAACAGAAAACAAACAAGGGAAAATAAACAAAATTTTTCCGTAAAGATTCAGGCTAGAACCATTTAAATAAAAACTTAATCAGTCTTACCTTAAATGGCCCGAGAGTGTGTTGGAGGGCAGGTGAGAAACACACATTGCAAACCGTTCTGAGAGCTCCTGGCAAACAGAGGTTGCTGCTGGGGATGCTCCTTTTAAGTCCTGTAACCAAACAAAAACGCCCAGTTCAAATTTGGCGCCTGAATCTAGGTTCGCATTGCGCATGTGCATAGCGCTCTGCGACTCCCTGGTGGAACGCAACGCAACCTGTGTGTGCGTTCCACCGACAGGACCTCCCAGCCGACGCACGCCTGCGTCCTTCGTCAGACCGGCACCTGGCACGGCAAGAGACGGAATAAATTCTGAGGGACCACGCCGTCCGGCGTGTTAAACGCTACTTACCCTGAACATCAAGGAAGCAGAGCCTCCCGAGCCTCAGCCCTTCTCACCTGCTTCCTGGAGAACCTTCCTGCATAACCTCCCCTGCCGAAGGCAGGCAAAGAACTGGGGATGATCAGGAGGAGCTGCTACTTATTGGAAAGGAGGTAATTAGGGGAGGGGTTAAAATGTTTGGAGATTTGCCTGCCTGTTTTTCCCTCCAGATTGGATATCCCTATGGTGTAAGCACTGCCTCTAATCTGAAAGGAAAATATAATTTTGCCTCTCTTTAAATTACTGGTAAGATCACACCTTGAATCTACTGTGCACATTTGGGCACCTGTTCTAAAGGATATTATAGAACACTAGAAAAAGTGCAGAGACGGGCTGCAGAGGAATGTAGAATTTAGGTTGTGAGGAAGTGTTAAATTCAAACCTCTTTAGTTTAGAAAAATGGTGCCTCTAAAGGGATATAATAGCATTACACAAATCTATTCATAATAACTAGACAGGACAAGATCCATTTAGACTTTAAGAACAGCTTCTTGATCCCAGGAGAGATCTGACCGCCATTCAATGATTGAGAATGAATGTTTTCCTAGTTTGTTGCAAAAGTGGAAAGTGCTGAAATTTTTTTTTTCCCTTCTGTCTTTTGAATCAACAGCAAAAACAGATGTGATGTAAAAGACTGAACTTGGAGACTTTTTTAGCTATATATTTTTTGCCCTTGTATGCCCTTAGTAGCCTAATCTAGCGGCCTTAATTCCAGCTCCAGTGTTAGTGCAGCTATTACACTGCTGTCCTGTGAGCATACAACGTTCCAGCATAATATACACCAATAACATGGATTACTGCCAGGAAGGATTAATTTAGAAAAAAGTTAAATGTCCCACCCAAACAAGAATTCATAACTACTAATAAGTAATAAGTAGTATGTGCCTTTCTCCCAGCGCTTTACAGTACACGCTCTCTGAATTAACCAAATCGGCAGCTGAATGGTAATCAATGTTATTACCTAATGAAGGGCTGAGTTGACCCTCCCGGGATTCGAACCTGTGACCTTGCATTTGTAAACAGGCTTTGTAGAGCTACCTCACCGTCAAGTAACCCATCAACATTTAAAACAAAATAAAGTTGTGTAAGTGATGTATTGTTGCAGACCTGGATTAGTGTGGAATTTGAGTAAGTTCAAGTTATATGTGAATGAAGGGGTGTATGTGTGCTAGGCTGTGAGTCTATATGTAAATGTCTATTGGGTTATTTCACCATAGGACATGTAATAGTTTAATAAAAGTTTCTGTATTTTAAATGCTGGAGGAAAACAATCACTTAGTGAGACATACTGCAGAGAGATTTCCTAAGGAGAACAGGAAGAGGTTTGGGAGTAGAATGGACTGTGTTAACATCACACAGACCCATGTTTGTCAGGAAGGCTATATACTGCTTCCAGCTTTTTATAAAATCCTCCCTAACTTGGACCAGGAGGCACAGTAGCCAGTGCAGTGAGGGCAGGAATTGGACCGCTGACCCACATCCCATAAACCAGCGGAGGTGGCCCTGAACAGCACTAATCTACAGCTGACGGAGAGTGTGTAATGATAGGAAATCGTACTATAAGAAGCAAAACATTTTTATTGATTTGTTCACAACCTTGAAAGTCAATTAAACTTAAATATACACACACATTTTACTGTACTACTCCCACGGCAGTTCATATTTATTATATTTCTTTTTAATCCCCCCCATTCTATGTGACTACACAATGTATCCAATTGTGATGTTCATCTTTCCCACCGAGATTGGACGTAGTTCGATTATTAGGCATTCTGGGAGAGTGTGTGTGCGCTCAGAAACCATCAGTGCCCGTGGGTAGTATATAGCCGACACTCCAATCACAAATATTTTCTTTAAAAAAGCAGTTAGCTTATTAAGATAAATGGAATTCATAAAGTGCACTTTCCAAAGGCTCAGGACAACATTTTATCCATTATATTATTAACAATGTGCTTGAAATGTATTCAAGAAATGTCAAAAGTATTTAATAAAAATAGCAATTCGTTGAGCTTCATATTAAAAAAAAATATATTTAGCATTTTCACTAAAAGAAAGGCAGTAAAGGCATGTTTTGTGCACAGAGAATATCAATGTGTCTATACCAAGGCTGTATGAGGTTACCACGGTAACATAATGCCGTAATTGATGTGCATGCAAAGAACATGCATTACTTCATCCTTCCGTGTGAGGTGAGGAAAGGAATTGTCACAAAGGTAAACATTCCTCTTTCAGGATGGAGTTTCTGAGATAAGACCCCGCAAGTGTGGTGGTGATGGATGCCACAAGGAAAACGTCCATCGTGAAGAGTGTTTAACCCATTCACCTGCCCGGCTTAATGTAACGAAACTGCTGACGTACACAGTTCTCCATCTAAATGATGGTTATAAGAGGAGCAGCCAGGGATGGCTTGGCCAGACTCCCAGATTTTTCACCTTGTTATACACATAGGCAAACACAATCAGCCGCTCCTATCCCCACGCTGGGAGATCCTCAGAGAGACAGGATGCCTGTTTATTGATCGCAGGCCAGGAGTTGGTTCCTTTGGACGAGAGAGCCTTACTGCAACAGTGATGTCCTCTTCAGATTGGTCAGCAGACTGTGGAGCTTTTCAGTCACTGCAACCTGCAAGGAAATAATATCATTGGGCTCACCCTTTTCATGTACATTATAAGGTGTTTACATTTCTGTATTTATGGAAAAATATCATAGATTTGGTGGAAAGTGTTCAGCCAAGTGACTGATCTACACGCCACCCCCATCTACTTTAAATGAGTAGCTAAATCCTGCTGAAGATTGCAAGCTGTATTTGAAATAATGATGGATACAATTTGTTGCCAATCTACTGCCTTGATCCTGGTGATCCCGGGCCGGCAACCTTAGAACATATAGGGCTTTCAAAAACATCAAAACAGTTTCACGTCAACCCTCAGAGTGCCAAGGAGGAAAGAATAGCACAGGAACTGGAAGAGGTATTAAAGGACCACTCTAGTGCCAGGAAAACATACTCGTTTTCCTGGCACTAGAGTACCCTGAGGGTGCCCCCACCCTCAGGGACCCCCTCCCGCCGGGCTCTGGAGAGAGGAAGGGGTTAAACTTACCTCTTTTTCCAGCGCCGGGCGGGGAGCTTTCTTCCTCCTCCTCTCCATCTTGATCGCGACGTCATCGGCTGAATGCGCATGCGCGGCAGGAGCCGCGCTCGCATTCAGCCGGTCGCATAGGAAAGCATTCATAATGCTTTCCTATGGACGCTTGCGTGCTCTCACTGTGATTTTCACAGTGAGAAGCACGCAAGCGCCTCTAGCGGCTGTCAATGAGACAGCCACTAGAGGATTTGGAGGCTGGATTAACCCTCATTATAAACATAGCAGTTTCTCTGGGTGCCTAGAGTGGTCCTTTAACTGCAAACAGGGATCAAGCACGAAGGCGGCTTCATTTCATGCACGCTGGCAGGTAATCTTTTCCTTCCAAAGAGAAGGATCACACTACGAATTAAGGAGCATTTACTGACAACCAGGGATAAAACTCAAACACAAAAAGACACTGGAGAGCAGGATAAAGAGCAAATCTGGGGTGAACTGCTAAATGTTGCTCCATTCTACTGATTTCCATATTAAAATTGACCCTGTAAACACTGCAGATCTGCATTTTCAAGCCCTCCCCTTCTAACCACACCCAGACTTTCTGTGGCTGTCCAATCACAGACTTCCCAATGCAGTTCAGTTAGAAGTCTTTGTAAGACAGGCGCTCTGGGCAATAGCTCCCTCTTGAGTTTAGTTCCACTAAGCTAACCAGACCAGGAAGTAACAGGGTGGTGTGTCTGACAGCCATGGGGGTGTAGCCAGCTTAATTTATAAAAAAAAAAAAAAAGTGTCAATTTCTTTTGAAATCTTTGCTTTTTACAAAATGAAAAAAAAAAATAGGATACACTCCTCACACATAAAAAGTTTCAGCAAACTAAAGTTCCCATTGCTGATATGAATTGGTATGGCTAGAAGAAAGTGTCTAAACTATATTAGCCACACCTCCAGTAGGCTAAGCCAGGAGCCCTTATTCAGAGTTAAGCTGCCTGAAAACAGGTTAACACAGAATGGACAGGGGACTCCAATGAGATGGTTATACTGGGTAATGTGTTCTTTCAAACATCTTGCACCAAGACAGCGCGCATGCGCACACACCGGTCCAGATGTCACCACTTACTGTATATGGCCGTGGATTTTCTAGATCCTTGTGCTCTTGTCCAAGGCTGTGCAGAGATCTTTGTGCATGAGATCGTATTACATTAATACTTGGCAAAAATTGGTCACTTGGCACCTGTAGCACACAAAAAACAAACATGTAAATGCAAGATTCACCTTCTGCAGGGCAGCAGGCAAGCACCAGCAAATGTAGCACCCGCCAGGCGCAGGAGGCAAGCACCAGCAAATGCAGCACCCGCCAGGCGTCAGGAAATAAAACAACAGCTACAAGCACAGATACAATACTAATGTAACAGGAACCTGTCCGTTTTTGAAGTAGATGCGATGAATGCACGTGACTTGTTCCGGTATCACAATGTCTGTTTCAAATTCTGGTCCCAACTTGTAGATCTTCACTTCTTTTCTGGATTCAGGAGGCGGCTCATCTTGCAGGGTCATGAGATCCAGAAAAGGACGACCTAACAGCAATAAATCAGCATTAACTGCGGTATTACAGAGTCCCACAGCCCTCCACATACAATGATGTATGGAAATTATAGCCCTAAAAGGAGATCATCCTTCTTAAAATCTTACCCTGGGCTATTACAGTAAATAGGACCCCATCTGAATATTCAACAGAAAAAGGATCATTTCGTGAGAACTTGCACTAATAAAAATGCCACAAACTGGATAAGGGATCTTCCATTATGAAAGCAATGACCTCTTCAGGTCACTCATGATACATCAAATATATACAGCTTCAAAACCATCAAATTGGGGTCAAATGACATATTAGAAATCACAAAGGAGCGGTCATTAGCAGCATGATCTCTTACTACAAAAGAGGATATTTAAAAGGGACACTAAGCACTAAGATCAATATATCTGAATGTAGCTGTTTTGGTGTCTAGATACGGTCCCATTTCTTGAACAATTTACAACATTGCAGTTTCTGAGAAAGCAAATACAGGAACCAATACCCTCACATTTTGTGTCACTATACCCCACTCCCTCTAACATGTAAACTCACTGAGCAGGGCCTCAATTCCTCTGTTACTGTCACTATACCCCACTCCCTCTAACATGTAAACTCACTGAGCAGGCCCTCAATCCCTCTGTTACTGTCACTATACCCCACTCCCGCTAACATGTAAACTCACTGAGCAGGGCCCTCAACCCCTCTGTTACTGTGTCACTATACCCCACTCCCTCTAGCATGTATGTTCATTGAGCAGGGCCCTCAATCCCTCTGTCACTATACCCCACTCCCTCTAACATGTAAGCTCACTGAGCAGAGCCCTCAATCCCTCTGTTACTGGGTCACTATACCCCACTCCCTCTAGCATGTATGTTCATTGAGCAGGGCCCTCAATCCCTCTGTCACTATACCCCACTCCCTCTAACATGTAAGCTCACTGAGCAGAGCCCTCAATCCCTCTGTTACTGGGTCACTATACCCCACTCCCTCTAACATGTAAGCTCACTGAGCAGAGCCCTCAATCCCTCTGTTACTGGGTCACTATACCCCACTCCATCGAACATGTAAGCTCACTGAGCAGAGCCCTCAATCCCTCTGTTACTGGGTCACTATACCCCACTCCCTCGAACATGTAAGCTCACTGAGCAGGACTTTCAGCCCCTCTGTTCCTGACTGTCTAACTCATCTGGTTACAAATAAGTGTCTGTTAATCCACCCATTGTAGAGCACTGCGGAATTTGTTGACGCATTATAAGTAATAATAAATAATTTATTCTGTTTAACTGAAAGCAACATTAAGTCAATGTTTCAGTCAAGTCTTTCTGATAAACTCCCTGGTGGATTATTGGATTGCGACTCACCGTTGCCATCGTTAAGCCGGTAAACGGTCTTGCTTCCTGGAATGGTTGCTTTTTCTTGGTCCTCACTTAGTTTAAAGCAAGGCACATCATTAACCTGGACAAGCTTTAAAGAGATAAAGAAAAGACGGATTCAGAATACTAAGATTCTTAAACGATCAGTGACTGGCTGTAATCCCTGACAAGATACGGATTGTACATATTCAATGATAACAGATTAAAGAAAAATAGCTGTATGTCTCATCTGGCAAATTTTTTTTTTTTTTTTCCCCCAAATTACATTTTATTGATTTTTCATTTCATTATAAAACATGGGATACAAAAAAAAAATAAAAAAAAATAAAAGGGAAGGGAAAGGGGGATTACAATCCACATTAATTACAAGGTACACAACGTTATTACATTTATTATAAATTTATTATAGATATCACCTAAGTCGAAAGCGTTACTACTTATAAGTGAGCTCTACACTTAGAAATAATTAAATTGCATTAGAGTACACTCTCTTTACTGTAAATACCCTTATAAAGCTTACTGGTAATACATTTGTAAATCTGAGTGGAGAGAAAAAAAGTGCATATTTGAAGAGCAATTGGCAGCTTCATAAACCTCCATAATAACTTCTTCCTCACTCATTTTGAAGTGAGTGCTTCTCTCTTGGTTTCTAATGATTCTCACTGACATATCACAGAGATAGCAGAGCATGTGCAGTGTCCCAGTGCTTCTCTCTTGGTTTCTAAGGATTCTCACTGACATATCATAGAGATAGCAGAGCATGCGCAGTGTCCCAGTGCTTCTCTCTTGGTTTCTAATGATTCTCACTGACAGATCAGAGATAGCAGAGCATGCGCAGTGTCCCAGTGCTTCTCTCTTGGTTTCTAAGGATTCTCACTGACATATCACAGAGATAGCAGAGCATACGCAGAGTGTCCCAGTGCTTCTCTCTTGGTTTCTAATGATTCTCACCGACATATCACAGAGATAGCAGAGCATGCGCAGTGTCCCAGTGCTTCTCTCGGTTTCTAATGATTCTCACTGACATATCACAGAGATAGCAGAGCATGTGCAGTGTCCCAGTGCTTCTCTCTTGGTTTCTAAGGATTCTCACTGACATATCATAGAGATAGCAGAGCATGCGCAGTGTCCCAGTGCTTCTCTCTTGGTTTCTAATGATTCTCACTGACAGATCACAGAGATAGCAGAGCATGCGCAGTGTCCCAGTGCTTCTCTCTTGGTTTCTAAGGATTCTCACTGACATATCACAGAGATAGCAGAGCATGCGCAGTGTCCCAGTGCTTCTCTCTTGGTTTCTAATGATTCTCACTGACATATCACAGAGATAGCAGAGCATGCGCAGTGTCCCAGTGCTTCTCTCTTGGTTTCTAAGGATTCTCACTGACATATCACAGATAGCAGAGCATGCGCAGTGTCCCAGTGCTTCTCTCTTGGTTTCTAATGATTCTCACTGACATATCACAGGGATAGCAGAGCATGCGCAGTGTCCCAGTGCTTCTCTCTTGGTTTCTAATGATTCTCACTGACATATCACAGAGATAGCAGAGCATGTGCAGTGTCCCAGTGCTTCTCTCTTGGTTTCTAATGATTCTCACCAACATATCACAGAGATAGCAGAGCATGTGCAGTGTCCCAGTGCTTCTCTCTTGGTTTCTAATGATTCTCACCAACATATCACAGAGATAGCAGAGCATGTGCAGTGTCCCAGTGCTTCTCTCTTGGTTTCTAATGATTCTCACTGACATATCACAGAGATAGCAGAGCATGCGCAATGTCCCAGTGCTTCACTCTTGGTTTCTAATGATTCTCACTGACATATCACAGAGATAGCAGAGCATGCGCAGTGTCCCAGTGCTTCTCTCTTGGTTTCTAATGATTCTCACTGACATATCACAGAGATAGCAGAGCATGCGCAGTGTCCCAGTGCTTCTCTCTTGGTTTCTAATGATTCTCACTGACATATCACAGAGATAGCAGAGCATGCGCAGTGTCCCAGTGCTTCTCTCTTGGTTTCTAATGATTCTCACTGACATATCACAGGGATAGCAGAGCATGTGCAGTGTCCCAGTGCTTCTCTCTTGGTTTCTAATGATTCTCACCGACATATCACAGAGATAGCAGAGCATGCGCAGTGTCCCAGTGCTTCTCTCTTGGTTTCTAAGGATTCTCACTGACATATCACAGAGATAGCAGAGCATACGCAGAGTGTCCCAGTGCTTCTCTCTTGGTTTCTAATGATTCTCACCGACATATCACAGAGATAGCAGAGCATGTGCAGTGTCCCAGTGCTTCTCTCTTGGTTTCTAATGATTCTCACCGACATATCACAGAGATAGCAGAGCATGTGCAGTGTCCCAGTGCTTCTCTCTTGGTTTCTAGGGATTCTCACTGACATATCACAGAGATAGCAGAGCATGCGCAGTGTCCCAGTGCTTCTCTCTTGGTTTCTAATGATTCTCACCGACATATCACAGAGATAGCAGAGCATGCGCAGTGTCCCAGTGCTTCTCTCTTGGTTTCTAATGATTCTCACTGACATATCACAGGGATAGCAGAGCATGCGCAGTGTCCCAGTGCTTCTCTCTTGGTTTCTAATGATTCTCACTGACATATCACAGAGATAGCAGAGCATGTGCAGTGTCCCAGTGCTTCTCTCTTGGTTTCTAAGGATTCTCACTGACATATCACAGAGATAGCAGAGCATGCGCAGTGTCCCAGTGCTTCTCTCTTGGTTTCTAATGATTCTCACTGACATATCACAGAGATAGCAGAGCATGCGCAGTGTCCCAGTGCTTCTCTCTTGGTTTCTAATGATTCTCACCGACATATCACAGAGATAGCAGAGCATGCGCAGTGTCCCAGTGCTTCTCTCTTGGTTTCTAAGGATTCTCACTGACATATCACAGAGATAGCAGAGCATACGCAGAGTGTCCCAGTGCTTCTCTCTTGGTTTCTAATGATTCTCACCGACATATCACAGAGATAGCAGAGCATGTGCAGTGTCCCAGTGCTTCTCTCTTGGTTTCTAATGATTCTCACCGACATATCACAGAGATAGCAGAGCATGTGCAGTGTCCCAGTGCTTCTCTCTTGGTTTCTAATGATTCTCACTGACATATCACAGAGATAGCAGAGCATGCGCAGTGTCCCAGTGCTTCTCTCTTGGTTTCTAATGATTCTCACTGACATATCACAGATAGAGCATGCGCAATGTCCCAGTGCTTCTCTCGGTTTCTAATGATTCTCACTGACATATCACAGAGATAGCAGAGCATGTGCAGTGTCCCAGTGCTTCTCTCTTGGTTTCTAATGATTCTCACTGACATATCACAGGGATAGCAGAGCATGCGCAGTGTCCCAGTGCTTCTCTCTTGGTTTCTAATGATTCTCACTGACATATCACAGAGATAGCAGAGCATGTGCAGTGTCCCAGTGCTTCTCTCTTGGTTTCTAAGGATTCTCACTGACATATCACAGAGATAGCAGAGCATGCGCAGTGTCCCAGTGCTTCTCTCTTGGTTTCTAATGATTCTCACCGACATATCACAGAGATAGCAGAGCATGTGCAGTGTCCCAGTGCTTCTCTCTTGGTTTCTAATGATTCTCACTGACATATCACAGAGATAGCAGAGCATGCGCAGTGTCCCAGTGCTTCTCTCTTGGTTTCTAATGATTCTCACTGACATATCACAGATAGAGCATGCGCAATGTCCCAGTGCTTCTCTCGGTTTCTAATGATTCTCACTGACATATCACAGATAGCAGAGCATGCGCAGTGTCCCAGTGCTTCTCTCTTGGTTTCTAATGATTCTCACCGACATATCACAGAGATAGCAGAGCATGCGCAGTGTCCCAGTGCTTCTCTCTTGGTTTCTAATGATTCTCACTGACATATCACAGGGATAGCAGAGCATGCGCAGTGTCCCAGTGCTTCTCTCTTGGTTTCTAATGATTCTCACTGACATATCACAGAGATAGCAGAGCATGTGCAGTGTCCCAGTGCTTCTCTCTTGGTTTCTAAGGATTCTCACTGACATATCACAGAGATAGCAGAGCATGCGCAGTGTCCCAGTGCTTCTCTCTTGGTTTCTAATGATTCTCACTGACATATCACAGATAGCAGAGCATGCGCAGTGTCCCAGTGCTTCTCTCTTGGTTTCTAATGATTCTCACTGACATATCACAGAGATAGCAGAGCATGTGCAGTGTCCCAGTGCTTCTCTCTTGGTTTCTAAGGATTCTCACTGACATATCACAGAGATAGCAGAGCATGCGCAGTGTCCCAGTGCTTCTCTCTTGGTTTCTAATGATTCTCACTGACATATCACAGAGATAGCAGAGCATGCGCAGTGTCCCAGTGCTTCTCTCTTGGTTTCTAATGATTCTCACTGACATATCACAGGGATAGCAGAGCATGCGCAGTGTCCCAGTGCTTCTCTCTTGGTTTCTAAGGATTCTCACTGACATATCACAGAGATAGCAGAGCATGCGCAGTGTCCCAGTGCTTCTCTCTTGGTTTCTAATGATTCTCACTGACATATCACAGATAGCAGAGCATGCGCAGTGTCCCAGTGCTTCTCTCTTGGTTTCTAATGATTCTCACTGACATATCACAGAGATAGCAGAGCATGTGCAGTGTCCCAGTGCTTCTCTCTTGGTTTCTAAGGATTCTCACTGACATATCACAGAGATAGCAGAGCATGCGCAGTGTCCCAGTGCTTCTCTCTTGGTTTCTAATGATTCTCACTGACATATCACAGAGATAGCAGAGCATGTGCAGTGTCCCAGTGCTTCTCTCTTGGTTTCTAAGGATTCTCACTGACATATCACAGATAGAGCATGCGCAATGTCCCAGTGCTTCTCTCGGTTTCTAATGATTCTCACTGACATATCACAGATAGCAGAGCATGCGCAGTGTCCCAGTGCTTCTCTCTTGGTTTCTAATGATTCTCACCGACATATCACAGAGATAGCAGAGCATGCGCAGTGTCCCAGTGCTTCTCTCTTGGTTTCTAATGATTCTCACTGACATATCACAGGGATAGCAGAGCATGCGCAGTGTCCCAGTGCTTCTCTCTTGGTTTCTAATGATTCTCACTGACATATCACAGAGATAGCAGAGCATGTGCAGTGTCCCAGTGCTTCTCTCTTGGTTTCTAAGGATTCTCACTGACATATCACAGAGATAGCAGAGCATGCGCAGTGTCCCAGTGCTTCTCTCTTGGTTTCTAATGATTCTCACTGACATATCACAGATAGCAGAGCATGTGCAGTGTCCCAGTGCTTCTCTCTTGGTTTCTAATGATTCTCACTGACATATCACAGATAGCAGAGCATGCGCAGTGTCCCAGTGCTTCTCTCTTGGTTTCTAATGATTCTCACTGACATATCACAGAGATAGCAGAGCATGTGCAGTGTCCCAGTGCTTCTCTCTTGGTTTCTAAGGATTCTCACTGACATATCACAGAGATAGCAGAGCATGCGCAGTGTCCCAGTGCTTCTCTCTTGGTTTCTAATGATTCTCACTGACATATCACAGAGATGGCAGAGCATGCGCAGAGTGTCCCAGTGCTTCCGTATTGGTTTATAATGATTCTCACTGACATATCACAAAGATAGAGCATGTGCAGTGTCCCAGTGCTTCCGTATTGGTTTCTAATGATTCTCACTGACATATCACAGAGATAGCAGAGCATACTCAGAGTGTCCCAGTGCTTCTCTCTTGGTTTCTAATGATTCTCACTGACATATCACAGATAGAGCATGCGCAATGTCCCAGTGCTTCACTCTTGGTTTCTAATGATTCTCACTGACATATCACAGAGATAGCAGAGCATGCGCAGTGTCCCAGTGCTTCACTCTTGGTTTCTAATGATTCTCACTGACATATCACAGAGATAGCAGAGCATACGCAGAGTGTCCCAGTGCTTCTCTCTTGGTTTCTAATGATTCTCACTGACATATCACAGAGATAGCAGAGCATGCGCAGTGTCCCAGTGCTTCTCTCTTGGTTTCTAAGGATTCTCACTGACATATCATAGAGATAGCAGAGCATGCGCAGTGTCCCAGTGCTTCTCTCTTGGTTTCTAATGATTCTCACTGACATATCACAGAGATAGCAGAGCATGTGCAGTGTCCCAGTGCTTCTCTCTTGGTTTCTAAGGATTCTCACTGACATATCACAGAGATAGCAGAGCATGCGCAGTGTCCCAGTGCTTCTCTCTTGGTTTCTAATGATTCTCACTGACATATCACAGAGATGGCAGAGCATGCGCAGAGTGTCCCAGTGCTTCCGTATTGGTTTATAATGATTCTCACTGACATATCACAAAGATAGAGCATGTGCAGTGTCCCAGTGCTTCCGTATTGGTTTCTAATGATTCTCACTGACATATCACAGAGATAGCAGAGCATGCGCAGTGTCCCAGTGCTTCTCTCTTGGTTTCTAATGATTCTCACTGACATATCACAGATAGAGCATGCGCAATGTCCCAGTGCTTCACTCTTGGTTTCTAATGATTCTCACTGACATATCACAGAGATAGCAGAGCATGCGCAGTGTGTCCCAGTGCTTCTCTCTTGGTTTCTAATGATTCTCACTGACATATCACAGAGATAGCAGAGCATGCGCAGTGTCCCAGTGCTTCTCTCTTGGTTTCTAAGGATTCTCACTGACATATCATAGAGATAGCAGAGCATGCGCAGTGTCCCAGTGCTTCTCTCTTGGTTTCTAATGATTCTCACTGACATATCACAGAGATAGCAGAGCATGTGCAGTGTCCCAGTGCTTCTCTCTTGGTTTCTAAGGATTCTCACTGACATATCACAGAGATAGCAGAGCATGCGCAGTGTCCCAGTGCTTCTCTCTTGGTTTCTAATGATTCTCACTGACATATCACAGAGATGGCAGAGCATGCGCAGAGTGTCCCAGTGCTTCCGTATTGGTTTATAATGATTCTCACTGACATATCACAAAGATAGAGCATGTGCAGTGTCCCAGTGCTTCCGTATTGGTTTCTAATGATTCTCACTGACATATCACAGAGATAGCAGAGCATGCGCAGTGTCCCAGTGCTTCTCTCTTGGTTTCTAATGATTCTCACTGACATATCACAGATAGAGCATGCGCAATGTCCCAGTGCTTCACTCTTGGTTTCTAATGATTCTCACTGACATATCACAGAGATAGCAGAGCATGCGCAGTGTGTCCCAGTGCTTCTCTCTTGGTTTCTAATGATTCTCACTGACATATCACAGAGATAGAGCATGCACAGAGTGCCCCAGTGCTTCTCAATGACAAGTATGAGTGCGAACTTCACAGTAGGCAGATCAGAGCTGCAGTAAGGAAAGTTATGACACCGGAATAAAGGCAAGTTGAATATCCTTTATTTTTATTCAAGTGCTTCTTTAAAAGGGAACAGTCTCGGGAATTTTAATACTAGGTTTACTTATGCCTATAGTTAGTGAATGTATATGTGAGGTGTAAAAAAAAAAAAAAAAAAAAAAGGGTGTAGCAATCCACCAGTCTTCGCTTCCTTTCAATCATTGCTATAAGCCAAGTCCTTCGCACTTGTCAGTCAGCATAGAGAGAGCAGACAGAGAAGGAGAAATTGAACAAGGTTTCTTTTCCTCCTTCACATTTGCTATGTATGCCATTACTGAGCTGGATTAGGATATATACTAAATTGTTAATATATATTTTAAACACTATTTAGCATCTCATGAAACGTTAACATTCAATGTTTTAGAGAAATTACAGTTCCCCTTTAACTAACCCTGGAATGAGTAAGAGATCTTTATATGTATTTAGATTTTACATATTAATTTCCCTGGATACGGTCAGAGTCCTTGAGTATATATATTATGTATACACATACATCTGTCTGCTTCCTGTATCTGTCCTTTAGGACATTCTTACCTTGTAGACGCAGCCCAGGGACGGCTGTCGAGTGCAGGTGACCAAGTGAGTGCCCACTCCTACAACATTGACTTCATTCTCCTGAAGGGAAACAAGGAGCGTGCAACATTAAACCAATTATTAGCAAAAAATGAACTATGGAGCTAATCACATTATACCCGGCGCCCTATGGGAACTAGATTGACGTTTCATTTGGTTGATACAGACTAAGCAGGGAATGGGAAGGCTAGAGGATTCTACAAATCTAGGACATTCTGGAACCACAAACCCCCCATCTCTCACTTCTTGGGCCAGAAGCTTCAAGCTGTGCTCGCTGATACTGTTACTGACGGCAATGGAGAATTTTGCAAATTCGGGAATTTCAAATCTGTTGAATGAAAGAGAGGTGAGAATGAAAGAGGTGAGGGGACAGATTGCTTCCCAGGTGTAAAAGGATCAGCAATGCCTAGCAGATTACCCATTTAATAAGTAACAATGTAACATAGCATGAAATTAGCATTCTGAAGCAGAGGAAGAAAACAAATAAATAAAGGTGGGGAAATATCAAGAACTACAGCACAACACTGTAAGAAGAACCTAACGGTGGGTTTGTAGAATATGGTTACTCCCAACCTTGGAGTCTCCTGTCATTATGCCCAGCACACTATTGCCCCCTGACTTGGCGGTGGGTCTACCTACATCTGCCTTTAGTAACCCCTAACCCTGTATCAATACCAGGAGATTAGGCCTGCGTGAAAATGAAACCTTTCTGGCTACAATCTGCTGACCGGTTACTGCTCGGGTCCAAAGCATTACTAACTACCCCTTATTACGAGCATTGCGGCCCCTGGTCAATATTTACAGGATTCAGCAGGTAGCAGAAGTACATGGTCATAGATTCCTTATTTCTGCCAACTACTGGACTCTGCAGATGGAAATCAGAGCAAGAGCAACCAAAGTGCATTTAAAGATTGTATAGGGCACGGTGAAATGGCTCTAACATTACTGGACAATAAACACTGCCTAAATAGAAAGGGAGGGGAACAGCGCTACAGTACTGATCACAAGGGGGGATAGAGCTGCCCACCTGAAAGGAAGGGTAACCCTCAAACCCTTCAAAGAATGGAGAGAACAAAAGACAACAAATACAGGGTGCGCTAAATAAAATAAAGGGAGATGAAAAAGTCTTTAGGTACAATGTGGACCTTGAGTGAGCGTTCTTAGGTTCTTTCTTTGGGATCTCAGTAGTCGAATATGGAATACAAAAGCAGAGAGGGGAGACCAATAGTTACCGCATTACGGTTTTGCACTATTGGTCTCCCCTCTCTGCTTTTGTATTCCATATTAGACTACTGAGATCCCAAAGAAAGAACCTAAGAACACTCACTCAAGGTCCACATTGTACCTAAAGACTTTTTTATCTCCCTTTATTTTATTTAGCGCACCCTGTATTTGTTGTCTTTTGTTCTCAATAAACACTGCCTGTATAAAGTGGGTCTATCACATTCATTTCTACATGGTGCCATTTCATAAGGAATAAATGCTCCTTTAGACATGGTGCTAGTAAAAACTGATGACAATGCATAAATACTTACTGGGACGAGGAATGTAATGGATAGAAGTATATACCACATGTAAAGCCGCCATGATGCTCTAGACAGTCAAAGTGTGCTCAAGAGTTCAATGGGGCCAGATGAGATTATGTCTGTCTGTGATGCACACAGCACCATGAGATATTAACAGGCCAGTGAGTGCATTCAGCAAATAGGCTCCGTCATGGATTAACCCTTGCTTTGCTCTACAGATATTTGGCTTCTTCTGGTGGAGACGACTGGATGTGACGGATACTTGTGAGACCCAGGTAAGGGATATAACACCTTACCATGGGATAGCGCCAGGTAATCCCAGGACCATAACCATCACTGCGTGCTGTAGTGGTTACAGTGCTTGGTGTTCCCTTTAAGGCGTGTCTGAGGAAAATACAATGCCCTGTGAATGAAAGGAACACTATAGGCACCAAAAAATAAAAAAAATAAAAGCTAGACTCCATCCGCTTTCAAGCAAAATAAATAAATGCTAATAGGCTTACAGTTTAGCAATTCCCACTGAGGAGGAGTTGTTTCGTGCCAACCCGTATAATCTGGTTTAAAGAGAGATCCAGGGCAGTGGCTGGATTCTATACAAAGCGGACGAGTAATTCATTCATTTAAATTCAGTGCGGTGATCAGCATCCATTCAGAAACAAGTTTCTATTTATGGCTCTTTTTTCACAGAAGGAGTGAAGGTCTGGGAGCAGTGATATAAGATCCCCCCATGAGAGCTTAGTGAAAACGTTACAGGAAACAAAGCCAGCAGTACGATCATTAAAAAAAAACTCAAAAATAGATTTATAAAAAAAAAAAAAAAACAACACGAGAGGGCTGGAGTTTAACACTTTATGTGCCAATTTCCCCACATCATGTGCGCTACTGTCGCCTCTACCTAACACCAGAGATCCGGAAGTTCCTAATCAGCTGATCTCTCTCAGCCAATGAGCTAGACCTGCATTGAAGCTCCTGCTTATTAAGTTCCAGCTCTCCACCATAAGCAGTGGAAGCAGGAAGTGGTGCCCGGCTAACCCCAGCTAAGAAACCAAAACATTCTAAAGTCCTTTGACTCCTTCCAATGGGGGGACATCAGGGCACCATTGTTTTGAGACCCTGGAGTTATGAAGCACTAGTAAAGGTGAATATTGATTAGATGGGGTATGATTCAGGAGGTACTTACTGTTTTGAGCAAACTTGGAAGATTTTTCTAATTTGTACAGACAGCCGAGCAAGATTGCCACTATCGAGCCGAACACCAAGAGCTTGGTAACCCAGCTGGTGGAGTGCCAGTGCCACAGCACAGAAGTTAGGGACTCCACTCCTGTATAGAAATAGCCCATGATATATCAATTAGGAAAACTGTCCGATGCCAGTATGGATGTTTATCCTAAATACAGTGCATCCAAAAAGAATCAACAGATAGATTTTAAAAACTTGTTTTACTTCTGGAACAATCTAGTTTGACCTTAACATGTAAAAGAGAAATATTAATACACACTAATATATATATATATATACACACACACACACACACACTTCTCTCTCTCGATAGATAGATAGATAGATAGATACACACACACACACTTATCTCTCTCTATATGTATATATTGTAAAACTAGATTGTTGATAAGGACGTAGAATGTCAGGTTCTTTATAATGTAATGTTCTATTCATTTATCATTTGCTGGGCACTAAATAATAAAATCCCAGCAGTTAAAAAGAAGACAGAAGGTTTAATGTAACCATTTAACGCCTTGTGTAACACATTCTACATTTTCATTACAGTGTATCCTGTGCATACTCCTAATGCTTTCACAGCTAAGTGGGACCCTGCCCAAGCCAACTGTATAGAACCCTAATGACAGGCCATAGAGAGGGCAAAATAACGTCTGGGATTTCTCTCAGGAATACAATAGAATAACCTGGAGAATGTTTAGATCACTGATCTATAAATAAAACAGACAGGCACAGTGTAAGTATAATCTTAGAAAGCATTTTAGGATCCCTCCCACCCTGGCAGCAGCAGAGTTAGGTCACATTCACCTCTTACATTAACACACTGTAAGTATCAACAACCATCAGGAAATTCCACGGAAACGCAATGGCGTACGACACAAAGGCTGCCAGCTCTCCGAGGTTTGTCTCTGCCTGGGGCACTTTGAGGACCTGACAGACTTTCCTAAGGCAGGATTGCGTGAGGAGCAAGAAATCCACCTCTTCCTCTTGTTTATTTGCAGGTTTTAGTGTCTGCAGGATAATGAAAAGACAGAGGATTAGTCAGAGCTAAATACCCATTTATGTGATTTATTTTAAGTTTTTCATGTATATTTTACCCGACACTTCAATTCATCAGGAGAGCAAATGGACGAGACGTAGGAGTGGGCTACAGAACCAGCTACCGGGATCCCAAAAAGCTTCCCAGCTAGAACATTGCTGGTGGAGTCAAAGCCTGAGATAATTCGGGGAGAGGGAGAACAAACTGATAGATACATGATCCAAAAATGGGAAAACACTGCGAGCAACCTGAACAAAAACAAGCACACAAAACATAGCAAGAACAAGCAGAACAAGAACAAGCACACAAAACATAGCAAGAACAAGCAGAACAAGAACAAGCACACAAAACATAGCAAGAACAAGCGGAACAAAAACAAGCACAACAAGAACAAGCACACAAAACATAGCAAGAACAAGCGGAACAAAAACAAGCACAACAAGAACAAGCACACAAAACATAGCAAGAACAAGCAGAACAAGCGGAACAAGAACAAGCACAAAACAAGCGGAACATAAACAAGCCCAAGCAGAACAAGAACAAGCACATAAAACATAGCAAGAACAAGCACACAAAACATAGCAAGAACAAGCGGAACAAAAACAAGCACACCAAACATAGCAAGAACATATATACATACATATACATACATATACATACATATATATATATATATATATATATATACATACATACACACACACACACACACACACACAATGACTATAAAGAATATTACACAGTCCCCTGGGATGGCAGTATCACAATCTATACACACACACACACAATGACTATAAAGAATATTACACAGTCCCCTGGGATGGCAGTATCACAATCTATACACACACACAATGACTATAAAGAATATTACACAGTCCCCTGGGATGGCAGTATCACAATCTATACACACACACAATGACTATAAAGAATATTACACAGTCCCCTGGGATGGCAGTATCACAATCTATACACACACACAATGACTATAAAGAATATTACACAGTCCCCTGGGATGGCAGTATCACAATCTATACACACACACAATGACTATAAAGAATATTACACAGTTCCCTGGGATGGCAGTATCACAATCTATACACACACACAATGACTATAAAGAATATTACACCGTCCCCTGGGATGGCAGTATCACAATCTATACACACACACAATGACTATAAAGAATATTACACAGTCCCCTGGGATGGCAGTATCACAATCTATACACACACACAATGACTAAAGAATATTACACAGTCCCCTGGGATGGCAGTATCACGATCTATACACACACACAATGACTATAAAGAATATTACACAGTTCCCTGGGATGGCAGTATCACAATCTATATACACACACAATGACTATAAAGAATATTACACCGTCCCCTGGGATGGCAGTATCACAATCTATACACACACACAATGACTATAAAGAATATTACACAGTCCCCTGGGATGGCAGTATCACAATCTATACACACACACAATGACTATAAAGAATATTACACAGTTCCCTGGGATGGCAGTATCACAATCTATATACACACACAATGACTATAAAGAATATTACACCGTCCCCTGGGATGGCAGTATCACAATCTATATACACACACACAATGACTATAAAGAATATTACACCGTCCCCTGGGATGGCAGTATCACAATCTATATACACACACAATGACTATAAAGAATATTACACAGTTCCCTGGGATGGCAGTATCACAATGAATATAAAGAATATTGCTGGATAGCCACACTCACCTCCCATGTAGGAATATTTGGAAGCAGAAAGCCCCCCATCACAGCCTTGTGCTCTTCTCAAACCCATTTCAATCAATTTTTTGTCTGATCCAGCTGCCAAACGAAACCGAGCTGCGTTGGTACCGACAAGGCTGGAAAACAGGACCATATTAGCAGCATGTGGAAAACGCTCCCAGTGACTTCCAGGAGATTAAAGGAATATTAGGGAAACAATGCTTATTTCAGACTCTGGTGGATTCCTATGCTGTGGATTATCATATTGATAGTAAATGCCTTTAAAGTTACTTCTTGGCTACTGCTTCCCTAACAAGAAGATCATCCAGATAAGGAATCAGGGATGAATAATGAATCCAATGTTTCTGTGTGAGAAGTGCTAATAGCTTTCAGCGTCATGTCAAACTTAACCTCTTCACTGCTGAGCACCGGGGTTAAACTGCACTTTTTAAAGGGATCCTATAGCACTATAGGCTCTTTGAGAGCCCACCTCCCTCGGCGCTGAAGGGGTTAAAACCCCTTCAGCCACTTACATGAATCCAGCACCGATGTCCCTCGGTGCTAGATCAGGCTCCGCCCCTGCTGACGTCAGCCGGCGGGGGAGACCTACTGCGCGGCAATGGCCGCGCACGCGCATTAGACCTCCCCATGGGAAAGCATTATTCAATGCTTTCCTATGGGGAAAGTCTGACGCTGGAGGTCCGTGAGGACGTCCAGCGTCAAATAAGTGCAATTTAGTGTAAATCGTGGAAGCTGTCTGGATTAACCCTGCAGTGTAAACATGTTTTCAGCTGCAGGGTTAAAACTAGGGGGACCTGGCACCCAGACCACTTCATTGAGCTGAAGTGGTCTGGGTGCCTATATTGGTCCTTTAAATGTATTTATGAGGAACTGCCTCTATAGGTCGTCAGTGTGTTATCTTAGAAATATAAATATTGCTGAAACTGAAAAAAAAAAAATGGCAGGAACTATGCACCAAAACCACTACATTAGGAAATCGGAGCAGCTCAGCCCATACACTCAAAACACCAACAGCCATGTCAGAGAATAGGGCATTTCCTTTATAATCCAACACAATATTCCACAGTTTATAAAAAAAAAAAAAAAATATTATATTTCATGTAATAAGCTGCACTGTGTTATCTGCGGAGGCACATGGGCAGCATTTCCCCAAATTAACCCTTTCCACGATCCTCTAATAGAAATAAAGTAGTTCCAGGTCATTTCACTTTGTTTTGTAGCGCTTCCCAGCCTGTGAGATCAGCTATTTAAAATGTTAATGTTTTACTTTATATTTCTGGCAAATAAAATCTCAATCAGATATTGAAGGTTTTGGTCCAGTCCACGATGGACAACCCAATCTGCTATCATACCAAATAAGTCGAACACTCATGCATCTCTCAACTAATGAGACCACTCAGATCTTTGTGGTTCGTTCAGCCCAACTTTCTTATACAATGAAAGACTTCTCGCTTTTCTGTCTCCGCAAATATCACAGAGACAGGTCAATGAGTTAATTATTTTACAACAGGACAACCTGCAGGGTCAAAGGTCATCAGAACTTAGTCAGGCCTTCATTTTTTTGTGTTGCATTCCTTAGCCTACAATTGTTGTAAATTATTACGGGTACTTTGTATTACACCAATTCACACTCAATACCCCATAATGAAAAAAGCAAAAAAGAAATGTATTTTTGAAAAATTTGCTAATTTATTAGAAGGAAAAGCCTGAAATATGAGATTGATATAAGTATTCTGCGGGCGCATGCACACACACACACACACACACACGTTGTTATAAATAAAAGCACCAACAAATTCGGCAGCGCTCTATGATGGGTGGATTAACAAACAAGAATTGTGATGAAATAAGTTGGATGACCAGAAACAGAGGTGTAGAGGGCCCTGTTCAAACCAGCTCTCCTTACAGAGGGAGTGGGGTATAGTGGTACAAACGATAAGGGACACTGGCCTCAGATTATAAACTCCTGACTTCATTCTCTCACCTGGCATAGTTCACCAGACAAAGCAGTGTTGTCTCTAAAAGCTGCACCACAAGCAGAGGGCCTCTCACCTTCATCAAAGGCTCCTGAATTCGAAAAAAGACTAGGATGACGTCACATTTGGCAGTAAAGGATCAAAGTATACATTCCTTACATTCCTACTAGAGGCAGCTGCCTAAGGTTTTTCTGTATGACTGGTCTACCATTAGATTTTATCATAGAAACAAGAAAGAGGGATCCTGTACACCACATGAATACAGAAAGAAAATGTAAAAAAAGTGTTCTAGTCCCGGAGCAAAGACAATACACAGAAATGGTTCTGTTCCAGGACACAGTGAACCTCTATTTTTCAGATAGGAAGGAATCATATTCAGTTTATTTTACGTTACTGTACAAAGAAAATGCTCCACTCCTCAATTAACTCAACAGGGATCGACCGATATCGATTTTTTTTAGGGTCGATACCAATAATATGTGACCTTTCATGCAGATAACTGGTACCACTATTCTTACCCCCTCCCTGCCTTTTGCCTGACCAGGAAGGGGAACATTGCACTCCCTGGTGGTCCTGTGACTTTGTGCCACCTGCCAGGGGGCTTCACATTGAAGAAAGGACGGGTAGGCTAAAACCTTTTAACACATTTATATAATTATAATATTTAATATAATTTTATTCTCCTCTGCCTCACTTTTACCTGTGGCCATGAAGGGTGACAGAGTCCCTGTTGAACCCAGCACACGCTATCTTGTTTCTTGCAGGACCCCTCTCTCTCTCTGAAGATAGAATGCGCTGGGCCTTATCCGTCTGCATTATTGGCAATAACGGTATCATTACATTATATATATATATACACACACATTATATCGGCCAGACCAGTAATCTGTCAGTCACTATGACCCATACCAACACATCTATAAACAGAGTGCAACTGAAACATCTTTGAATTATTCTACAAGAAGAACACATACTTTGGCAAATACAACAGATCCCTCTGGAACGGAGGACACTGTGACCTCTGACGCGTTTACCGTCAGCAGGAAATCCATGAAGTCCTTCTCCACAGTGCTGGGCAGGACAGATTCCAGATAAGCAATATCTGAGGAAACAAAGATTAGGAAACCACAATTACACCTCCCCCCAGTATGATACACACACACCTCCCCCCCAGGAATGATACACACACACACACACACCTCCCCCCCAGGAATGATACACACACACACACACCCCTCCCCCCCAGGAATGATACACACACACACACACCTCCCCCCCAGGAATGATACACACACACACACACACACACCTCCCCCCCAGGAATGATACACACACACACACACACACACCTCCCCCCCAGGAATGATACACACACACACACACACACACCTCCCCCCCAGGAATGATACACACACACACACACACACCTCCCCCCCAGGAATGATACACACACACACACACCTCCCCCCCAGGAATGATACACACACACACACACACCTCCCCCCCAGGAATGATACACACACACACACACACCTCCCCCCCAGGAATGATACACACACACACACACACACACACCTCCCCCCCAGGAATGATACACACACACACACACACACACCCCCCCCAGGAATGATACACACACACACACACACACACCTCCCCCCCAGGAATGATACACACACACACACACACCTCCCCCCCAGGAATGATACACACACACACACACACACCTCCCCCCCAGGAATGATACACACACACACACACACCTCCCCCCCAGGAATGATACACACACACACACACACACCTCCCCCCCAGGAATGATACACACACACACACACACACCTCCCCCCCAGGAATGATACACACACACACACACACCTCCCCCCCAGGAATGATACACACACACACACCTCCCCCCCAGGAATGATACACACACACACACACACCTCCCCCCCAGGAATGATACACACACACACACCTCCCCCCAGGAATGATACACACACACACACACACACACACCTCCCCCCCAGGAATGATACACACACACACACACACCTCCCCCCCAGGAATGATACACACACACACACACACCTCCCCCCCAGGAATGATACACACACACACACCTCCCCCCCAGGAATGATACACACACACACACACCTCCCCCCCAGGAATGATACACACACACACACCTCCCCCCCAGGAATGATACACACACACACACACACACCTCCCCCCCAGGAATGATACACACACACACACCTCCCCCCCAGGAATGATACACACACACACACACCTCCCCCCCAGGAATGATACACACACACACACACCTCCCCCCCAGGAATGATACACACACACACACACCTCCCCCCCAGGAATGATACACACACACACACACCTCCCCCCCAGGAATGATACACACACACACACCTCCCCCCCAGGAATGATACACACACACACACCTCCCCCCCAGGAATGATACACACACACACACCTCCCCCCCAGGAATGATACACACACACACACCTCCCCCCCAGGAATGATACACACACACACACCTCCCCCCCAGGAATGATACACACACACACACCTCCCCCCCAGGAATGATACACACACACACCTCCCCCCCAGGAATGATACACACACACACACCTCCCCCCCAGGAATGATACACACACACACACCTCCCCCCCAGGAATGATACACACACACACCTCCCCCCCCCAGGAATGATACACACACACACCTCCCCCCCCCAGGAATGATACACACACACACACACACACACACCTCCCCCCCAGGAATGATACACACACACACACACACACCTCCCCCCCAGTATGATACACACACACACACACACCTCCCCCCAGTATGATACACACACACACACACACACACACACCTCCCCCCCAGTATGATACACACACACACACACACCTCCCCTCCAGTATGATACACACACACCTCCCCTCCAGTATGATACACACACACACCTCCCCTCCAGTATGATACACACACACACACCTCCCCCCCAGTATGATACACACACACCTCCCCCCCAGTATGATACACACACACCTCCCCCCCAGTATGATACACACACACCTCCCCCCAGTATGATACACACACACCTCCCCCCCAGTATGATACACACACACACCTCCCCCCCAGTATGATACACACACACACACACCTCCCCCCCAGTATGATACACACACACACACACACCTCCCCCCCAGTATGATACACACACACACACACACCTCCCCCCCAGTATGATACACACACACACACACACCTCCCCCCAGTATGATACACACACACACACCTCCCCCCAGTATGATACACACACACACACACACACCTCCCCCCAGTATGACACACACACACACACCTCCCCCCAGTATGATACACACACACACACACACCTCCCCCCAGTATGATACACACACACACACCTCCCCCCAGTATGATACACACACACACACACACCTCCCCCCAGTATGATACACACACACACCTACCTCCCCCCCAGTATGATACACACACACACACCTACCTCCCCCCCAGTATGATACACACACACACCTACCTCCCCCCCAGTATGATACACACACACACCTACCTCCCCCCCAGTATGATACACACACACACCTACCTCCCCCCCAGTATGATACACACACACACCTACCTCCCCCCCAGTATGATACACACACACACCTACCTCCCCCCCAGTATGATACACACACACACCTCCCTCCCAGTATGATACACACACACACACACCTCCCCCCAGTATGATACACACACACACACACCTCCCCCCAGTATGATACACACACACACACCTCCCCCAGTATGATACACACACACACACACCTCCCCCCAGTATGATACACACACACACACCTCCCCCCAGTATGATACACACACACACACACCTCCCCCCCAGTATGATACACACACACACACACCTCCCCCCAGTATGATACACACACACACACCTCCCCCCAGTATGATACACACACACACACCTCCCCCCAGTATGATACACACACACACACCTCCCCCCAGTATGATACACACACACACACACCTCCCCCCCAGTATGATACACACACACACCTCCCCCCCAGTATGATACACACACACACACACACCTCCCCCCCAGTATGATACACACACACACCTCCCCCCCAGTATGATACACACACACACACCACCCCCCTAGTATGATACACACACACACACACACACCTCCCCCCCCAGTATGATACACACACACACACCTCCCCCCCAGTATGATACACACACACACACACCTCCCCCCCAGTATGATACACACACACACACACCTCCCCCCCAGTATGATACACACACACACACCTCCCCCCCAGTATGATACACACACACACACCTCCCCCCCAGTATGATACACACACACACACACCTCCCCCCCAGTATGATACACACACACACACCTCCCCCCCAGTATGATACACACACACACACACCTCCCCCCCAGTATGATACACACACACACACACCTCCCCCCCAGTATGACACACACACACACACACCTCCCCCCCCAGTATGACACACACACACACACACCTCCCCCCCCAGTATGACACACACACACCTCCCCCCCCAGTATGACACACACACACACACACACACCTCCCCCCCAGTATGACACACACACACACACACACACCTCCCCCCCAGTATGATACACACACACACACCTCCCCCCCAGTATGATACACACACACACACACACCTCCCCCCCAGTATGATACACACACACACACACACCTCCCCCCCAGTATGATACACACACACACACACCTCCCCCCCCAGTATGATACACACACACACACACCTCCCCCCCCCAGTATGATACACACACACACACACCACCCCCCTAGTATGATACACACACACCTCCCCCCCAGTATGATACACACACACCTCCCCCCCAGTATGATACACACACACACACACCTCCCCCCCAGTATGATACACACACACACACACACCTCCCCCCCAGTATGATACACACACACACACACACCTCCCCCCCCCAGTATGATACACACACACACACACCTCCCCCCCAGTATGATACACACACACACACACCTCCCCCCCAGTATGATACACACACACACACACACACACCTCCCCCCCCAGTATGATACACACACACACACACACCTCCCCCCCAGTATGATACACACACACACACCTCCCCCCCAGTATGATACACACACACACACACACACCTCCCCTCCAGTATGATACACACACACACACCTCCCCCCCAGTATGATACACACACACACACACACACCTCCCCTCCAGTATGATACACACACACACCTCCCCTCCAGTATGATACACACACACACACACCTCCCCTCCAGTATGATACACACACACACACACACACCTCCCCTCCAGTATGATACACACACACACACACACACCTCCCCCCCAGTATGATACACACACACACACACACACACACCTCCCCCCCAGTATGATACACACACACACACACCTCCCCCCCAGTATGATACACACACCTCCCCCCCAGTATGATACACACACACACACACACACCTCCCCCCCAGTATGATACACACACACACCTCCCCCCCAGTATGATACACACACACACACACCTCCCCCCCAGTATGATACACACACACACACACCTCCCCCCCAGTATGATACACACACACACACACCTCCCCCCCAGTATGATACACACACACACACACCTCCCCCCCAGTATGATACACACACACACACACCTCCCCCCCAGTATGATACACACACACACACACCTCCCCCCCAGTATGATACACACACACCTCCCCCCCAGTATGATACACACACACACACACCTCCCCCCCAGTATGATACACACACACACACACACACCTCCCCCCCAGTATGATACACACACACACACACCTCCCCCCCAGTATGATACACACACACACACACACACACCTCCCCCCCAGTATGATACACACACACACACACACACACCTCCCCCCCAGTATGATACACACACACACACACACCTCCCCCCCAGTATGATACACACACACACCTCCCCCCCAGTATGATACACACACACACCTCCCCCCCAGTATGATACACACACACACACACACCTCCCCCCCAGTATGATACACACACACACACACACCTCCCCCCCAGTATGATACACACACACACACACACCTCCCCCCCAGTATGATACACACACACACACACACCTCCCCCCCAGTATGATACACACACACACACACACACACACCTCCCCCCCAGTATGATACACACACACACACACACACACACCTCCCCCCAGTATGATACACACACACACACACCTCCCCCCCAGTATGATACACACACACACACACCTCCCCCCCAGTATGATACACACACACACACACCTCCCCCCCAGTATGATACACACACACACACACCTCCCCCCCAGTATGATACACACACACACACACCTCCCCCCCAGTATGATACACACACACACACACCTCCCCCCCAGTATGATACACACACACACACACCTCCCCCCCAGTATGATACACACACACACACACCTCCCCCCCAGTATGATACACACACACACACACCTCCCCCCCAGTATGATACACACACACACACACACCTCCCCCCCAGTATGATACACACACACACACACCTCCCCCCCAGTATGATACACACACACACACACCTCCCCCCCAGTATGATACACACACACACACACCTCCCCCCCAGTATGATACACACACACACACACCTCCCCCCCAGTATGATACACACACACACACACCTCCCCCCCAGTATGATACACACACACACACACCTCCCCCCCAGTATGATACACACACACACACACCTCCCCCCCAGTATGATACACACACACACACACCTCCCCCCCAGTATGATACACACACACACACACCTCCCCCCCAGTATGATACACACACACACACACCTCCCCCCCAGTATGATACACACACACACACACACCTCCCCCCCAGTATGATACACACACACACACACCTCCCCCCCAGTATGATACACACACACACACACCTCCCCCCCAGTATGATACACACACACACACACCTCCCCCCCAGTATGATACACACACACACACACCTCCCCCCCAGTATGATACACACACACACACACCTCCCCCCCAGTATGATACACACACACACACACCTCCCCCCCAGTATGATACACACACACACACACCTCCCCCCCAGTATGATACACACACACACACACCTCCCCCCCAGTATGATACACACACACACACACCTCCCCCCCAGTATGATACACACACACACACACCTCCCCCCCAGTATGATACACACACACACACACACCTCCCCCCCAGTATGACACACACACACACACACACCTCCCCCCCAGTATGACACACACACACACACCTCCCCCCCAGTATGATACACACACACACACACACCTCCCCCCCAGTATGATACACACACACACACACACCTCCCCCCCAGTATGATACACACACACACACACCTCCCCCCCAGTATGATACACACACACACACACCTCCCCCCCAGTATGATACACACACACACACACCTCCCCCCCAGTATGATACACACACACACACACCTCCCCCCCAGTATGATACACACACACACACCTCCCCCCCAGTATGACACACACACACACACACCTCCCCCCCAGTATGATACACACACACACACACCTCCCCCCCAGTATGACACACACACACACACACCTCCCCCCCAGTATGATACACACACACACACACCTCCCCCCCAGTATGACACACACACACCTCCCCCCCAGTATGATACACACACACACACACCTCCCCCCCAGTATGATACACACACACACACACCTCCCCCCCAGTATGATACACACACACACACACACCTCCCCCCCAGTATGATACACACACACACACACCTCCCCCCCAGTATGATACACACACACACACACCTCCCCCCCAGTATGATACACACACACACACACACCTCCCCCCCAGTATGATACACACACACACACACCTCCCCCCCAGTATGATACACACACACACACACCTCCCCCCCAGTATGATACACACACACACACACCTCCCCCCCAGTATGATACACACACACACACACACCTCCCCCCCAGTATGATACACACACACACACACACCTCCCCCCCAGTATGATACACACACACACACACACACACACCTCCCCCCCAGTATGATACACACACACACACACCTCCCCCCCAGTATGATACACACACACACACACCTCCCCCCCAGTATGATACACACACACACACACCTCCCCCCCAGTATGATACACACACACACACACCTCCCCCCCAGTATGATACACACACACACACACCTCCCCCCCAGTATGATACACACACACACACACCTCCCCCCCAGTATGATACACACACACACACACCTCCCCCCCAGTATGATACACACACACACACACCTCCCCCCCAGTATGATACACACACACACACACCTCCCCCCCAGTATGATACACACACACACACACCTCCCCCCCAGTATGATACACACACACACACACCTCCCCCCCAGTATGATACACACACACACACACACCTCCCCCCCAGTATGATACACACACACACACCTCCCCCCCAGTATGACACACACACACCTCCCCCCCAGTATGACACACACACACACACACACCTCCCCCCCAGTATGATACACACACACACACACACACCTCCCCCCCAGTATGATACACACACACACACACCTCCCCCCCAGTATGATACACACACACACACACACCTCCCCCCCAGTATGATACACACACACACACACACCTCCCCCCCAGTATGATACACACACACACACACACACCTCCCCCCCAGTATGATACACACACACACACACACCTCCCCCCCAGTATGATACACACACACACACACACCTCCCCCCCAGTATGATACACACACACACACACACCTCCCCCCCAGTATGATACACACACACACACACCTCCCCCCCAGTATGATACACACACACACACACCTCCCCCCCAGTATGATACACACACACACACACCTCCCCCCCAGTATGATACACACACACACACACCTCCCCCCCAGTATGATACACACACACACACACCTCCCCCCCAGTATGATACACACACACACACACCTCCCCCCCAGTATGATACACACACACACACACCTCCCCCCCAGTATGATACACACACACACACACCTCCCCCCCAGTATGATACACACACACACACACACCTCCCCCCCAGTATGATACACACACACACCTCCCCCCCAGTATGATACACACACACACCTCCCCCCCAGTATGATACACACACACACACACACACACACCTCCCCCCCCAGTATGATACACACACACACACACACCTCCCCCCCAGTATGATACACACACACACACACACCTCCCCCCCAGTATGATACACACACACACACACACCTCCCCCCCCAGTATGATACACACACACACACACACCTCCCCCCCAGTATGATACACACACACACACACACCTCCCCCCCAGTATGATACACACACACACACACACCTCCCCCCCAGTATGATACACACACACCTCCCCCCCAGTATGATACACACACACCTCCCCCCCAGTATGATACACACACACACACACACACCTCCCCCCCAGTATGATACACACACACACACACACCTCCCCCCCAGTATGATACACACACACACACACACACCTCCCCCCCAGTATGATACACACACACACACACACACACACCTCCCCCCCAGTATGATACACACACACACACACACACCTCCCCCCCAGTATGATACACACACACACACACCTCCCCCCCAGTATGATACACACACACACACACACCTCCCCCCCAGTATGATACACACACACACACACCTCCCCCCCAGTATGATACACACACACACACACACCTCCCCCCCAGTATGATACACACACACACACACCTCCCCCCAGTATGATACACACACACACACACCTCCCCCCCAGTATGATACACACACACACCTCCCCCCCAGTATGATACACACACACACCTCCCCCCCAGTATGATACACACACACACACACCTCCCCCCCAGTATGATACACACACACACACACCTCCCCCCCAGTATGATACACACACACACACACCTCCCCCCCAGTATGATACACACACACACACACACCTCCCCCCCAGTATGATACACACACACACACACACCTCCCCCCCCAGTATGACACACACACACACACACCTCCCCCCCCAGTATGATACACACACACACACACACCTCCCCCCCAGTATGACACACACACACACACACCTCCCCCCCAGTATGATACACACACACACACACCTCCCCCCCAGTATGATACACACACACACACACACCTCCCCCCCAGTATGATACACACACACACACACACACCTCCCCCCCAGTATGATACACACACACACACACCTCCCCCCCAGTATGATACACACACACACACACACCTCCCCCCCAGTATGATACACACACACCTCCCCCCCAGTATGATACACACACACACACACCTCCCCCCCAGTATGATACACACACACACACACCTCCCCCCCAGTATGATACACACACACACACACACCTCCCCCCCAGTATGATACACACACACACCTCCCCCCCAGTATGATACACACACACACACACACCTCCCCCCCAGTATGATACACACACACACCTCCCCCCCAGTATGATACACACACACACACCTCCCCCCCCAGTATGATACACACACACACACACCTCCCCCCCAGTATGATACACACACACCTCCCCCCCAGTATGATACACACACACCTCCCCCCCAGTATGATACACACACACACACACCTCCCCCCCAGTATGATACACACACACACACACCTCCCCCCCAGTATGATACACACACACACACACACCTCCCCCCCAGTATGATACACACACACACCTCCCCCCCAGTATGATACACACACACACACACACCTCCCCCCAGTATGATACACACACACACCTCCCCCCCCAGTATGATACACACACACACACCTCCCCCCCCAGTATGATACACACACACACACACCTCCCCCCCAGTATGATACACACACACACACACCTCCCCCCCAGTATGATACACACACACACACACCTCCCCCCCAGTATGATACACACACACACACACCTCCCCCCCAGTATGATACACACACACACACACCTCCCCCCCAGTATGATACACACACACACACACCTCCCCCCCAGTATGATACACACACACACACCTCCCCCCCAGTATGATACACACACACACACACACCTCCCCCCCAGTATGATACACACACACACACACACCTCCCCCCCAGTATGATACACACACACACCTCCCCCCCAGTATGATACACACACACACCTCCCCCCCAGTATGATACACACACACACCTCCCCCCCAGTATGATACACACACACACACACACACACCTCCCCCCCAGTATGATACACACACACACCTCCCCCCCAGTATGATACACACACACACACACACCTCCCCCCCAGTATGATACACACACACACACACACCTCCCCCCCAGTATGATACACACACACACCTCCCCCCCAGTATGATACACACACACACACACCTCCCCCCCCAGTATGATACACACACACACACACCTCCCCCCCCCAGTATGATACACACACACACACACCTCCCCCCCAGTATGATACACACACACACACACACCTCCCCCCAGTATGATACACACACCTCCCCCCAGTATGATACACACACACACACACACCTCCCCCCAGTATGATACACACACCTCCCCCCAGTATGATACACACACACACACACACCTCCCCCCAGTATGATACACACACACACACACACACCTCCCCCCCCAGTATGATACACACACACACACACCTCCCCCCCCCAGTATGATACACACACACACACACCTCCCCCCCCCAGTATGATACACACACACACACACACACACACCTCCCCCCCCAGTATGATACACACACACACACACACACACCTCCCCCCAGTATGATACACACACACACACACACCTCCCCCCCAGTATGATACACACACACCGTGACAGACAGACAGACAGACCCCCCCCCCGTGACAGAAAGACCCCCCCCCCCAGTGACAGACAGAAAGACCCCCCTCCCCCCCGTGACAGACCCCCCTCCCCCCCGTGACAGACCCCCCCCGGTCCCGGCTCACCCTGGGCGGAGAATGAGAAGGATTGCAGGAAGCTCACGCACTCCCCCAGCCCGAAGAACAGACAGAATCCGCCGCCGAATGGAGCTTCCCGGAAATAGAGCTCGAACTCCGCCATCTCCCGGTGCCGCCCGCTCCGCCAGTAACCGAACGCCATAGAGAACTGATAGAGATCGGTGAGCAGCGACAGCGCCATGTCTGCACCGGCACCACACTGACACACAGTAACCGGCCAATCAGAGGGCGCGGCCTGAGTAACCGGCCAATCACACTGACAGACTGACTGACCAATCAGAGAGCGCAACCTGAATAACCAGCCAATCACACTGACAGACAGCCTGACCAATCACACTGACACACAGTAACCGGCCAATCAGAGGGCGCGGCCTGAGTAACCGGCCAATCACACCGCGAAAATAACCAGCCAATCACACTGACAGAATAACCGGCCAATCACACTGACAGACTGACTGACCAATCAGAGAGCGCACCCTGAATAACCAGCCAATCACACTGACACATAGTAACCGGCCAATCAGAGGGCGCGGCCTGAGTAACCAGCCAATCACACCGCAAGAATAACCGGCAAATCAAACGGACAGAATACCCAACCAATCACACTGACAGAAATACCGACCAATCACACTGACAGAATAACCGGCCAATCGCAGTGACAGGATAACCGGCCAATCACACTGACAGGATAACCAACCAATCACACTGACAGAATAACCACAGGATAACCGGCCAATCACACTGACAGAATAACCGGCCAATCACACTGACAGGATAACCGGCCAATCACACTGACAGAATAACCGGCCAATCACACTGACAGACTAACCGACCAATCACACTGACAGAATAACCGGCCAATCACACTGACAGGATAACCGGCCAATCGCACTGACAGAATAACCGGCCAATCACACTGACAGGATAACCGGCCAATCGCACTGACAGGATAACCGGCCAATCACACTGACAGAATAACCAGCCAATCACACTGACAGAATAACCGACCAATCACACTGACAGGATAACCGGCCAATCACACTGACAGAATAACCAGCCAATCACACTGACAGAATAACCGACCAATCACACTGACAGGATAACCAGCCAATCACACTGGCACACAGTAACCAGCCAATCAGAGGGCGCACCCTGAATAACCAGCCAATCACACCGCGAGAATAACCGGCCAATCACACTGACAGAATAACCGGCCAATCACACTGACAGGATAACCAACCAATCACACTGACAGGATAACCGACCAATTACACTGACAGAATAACCGGCCAATCACACTGACAGGATAACCGACCAATCACACTGACAGAATAACCGACCAATCACACTGACAGAATAACCGGCCAATCACACTGACAGACTGACTGACCAATCAGAGAGCGAAAATAACCGGCCAATCACACTGACAGACTGACTAACCAATCAGAGAGCAAGAATATCCGGCCAAGCATACTGACCGACTGACTGACCAATCAGAGAGCGAGAATAACCGGCAATCGCACTGACAGAATAACCGGCCAATCGCACTGACAGAATAACCGGCCCATCACACTGACAGAATAACCAACCAATCACACTGACAGGATAACCGACCAATCACACTGACAGAATAACCGGCCAATCACACTGACAGAAAAACCGGCCAATCGCACTGACAGGATAACCGGCTAATCACACTGACAGAAAAAACGGCCAATCCCACTGACAGGATAACCGACCAATCGCACTGACAGGATAACCGACCAATCGCACTGACAGAATAACCGGCCAATCACACTGACAGGATAACCGGCCAATCACACTGACAGAATAACCGGCCAATCACACTGACAGGATAACCGACCAATCGCACTGACAGAATAACCGGCCAATCACACTGACTGGATAACCGGCCAATCACACTGACAGGATAACCGACCAATCACACTGACAGGATAACCGACCAATCACACTGACAGGATAACCGGCTTATCACACTGACAGGATAACCGGCCAATCACACTGACAGATTAACCGGCCAATCGCACTGACAGAATAACCGGCCAATCGCACTGACAGAATAACCGACCAATCGCACTGACAGAATAACCGGCCAATCCCACTGACAGAATAACCGGCCAATCACACTGACAGAGTAACCGACCAATCACACTGACATTATAACCGGCCAATCACACTGACAGAATAACCGACCAATCACACAGACAGGATAACCGGCCAATCACACTGACAGGATAACCGGCCAATCACGCTGACAGAATAACCGACCAATCGCACTGACAGAATAACCAACCAATCGCACTGACAGGATAACCGGCCAATCGCACTGACAGAATAACCGGCCAATCACACTGACATACAGTAACCGGCCAATCAGAGGGTGCGCCCTGAATAACCAGCCAATCACACCGCGAGAATAACCGGCCAATCACACTGACAGAATAACCGACCAATCACACTGACAGATTAACCGGCCAATCGCACTGACAGAATAACCGACCAATCGCACTGACAGAATAACCGACCAATCGCACTGACAGAATAACCGGCCAATCCCACTGACAGAATTACCGGCCAATCACACTGACAGAGTAACCGACAAATCACACTGACAGAATAACCGGCCAATCGCACTGACAGAATAACCGGCCAATCCCACTTGTGACGAGGTGCCCTTCGCCACTTTGTCCTGGAGAGGCCTGCTTGCCCGCCTCCTCCCCTGCGACTATGGTCCTGGACTATATTGCACTGCAAACCCTGTATTCAGACATATGGACTTGTATTAGACTGTCTTTTTCCCTTTATCTATGCTGTAGGTTTGGACTGCTAATATAACCTAACAGCCAGGAGATTTAGGCGAATATATTGCATAAGAATCACATTACTGGAGAATACAGCCGTTCGCATGATTTCATGCGAATTCTTTGTGCTCTGAATAGGTGGCCGCCATTTCGGGACTTTTCCACGTGTTCGCGGCCATCTTGCGTGCGAACAGCGGTGTTTGCCTGTGAACGCATGGAACTGAAATCGGAAGCACAAACAGGCGAATACCGCTAAGACCTCCAGACATCCAGAACTTCGCACGGAAACTACCGAACGACCGGCCGTTCGGTAGTTATACTTAACTTAGTATGGGGATTCTAGCGACCACAAAGATGCGAATGGATGGCAAGAATTTCGTCTATTTTACCGTGCGAACGGAGACCGACCGCAAGGCCAAAACTCATGGAACTATTTTCGGCTAGTTGGTCTGTGCGGTCGGTCAAAACTTTGGAGCCCTGTATCTCCCGAACCATCCATCCGAATGGGCTGATTTTTGGACAGACTGTTCCCCTGAACAAGGGCTATTTGGGGATACCAGATTTAAAGCTGTACCCCCTGTTTTTGGGGTACATCCAGAACTTGGGTAAAATGATGTATGTTTTAATTGGGTTATGTGTTTATCTGAGGGGAGGAGACGTGGGGGTGTTACCATGCATGTGATTGGTCAATTTCATCCTCCCCCTGGGAGTGTCCTGTATGTACCTGATCCTAATAAAAAGCAGGCTGGGTGTTCCAGTCCAGAGACCTCTTCTGACCCTCAATACGTAGCCGTGTCTCGTTATTGGAGGGAACTGCTATATCACACTGGGGATTGCTATGCGCTGCATATTCCCCTGAGCTCTTAATCACTTAGCTCTTGTAAGAGCTTGTTCCGGATACGCTCTCCTGGAGGAGAGGTCTTCCCCACACGGTCCTGGAGGACAGAAGCCGATCCAGGGTGGAAGGAAGACGGCGCGGCTCCAGTTAAGCTACGGCGGTTGTGGAGCCTGCGGTGGTTGTGGTGTCGTCTGCAGTGCTTGGAGTCCTCTGAGAGCGCTAGGAGCATCCATCAACGGAGGGTACTCGGTCGGAGTACACGGAGCTCCGTTACACCACTGACAGAATAACCGGCCAATGACACTGACAGAATAACCGACCAATCACACTGACAGAATAACCGGCCAATCCCACTGACAGAATACCCGGCCAATCACACTGACAGAATAACCGACCAATCGCACTGACAGAATAACCGGCCAATCGCACTGACAGAATAACCGACCAATCACACTGACAGAATAACCGACCAATCACACTGACAGAATAACCGTCTAATCACACTGACAGAATAACCGGCCAATCACACTGACAGAATAACCGGCCAATCGCAGTGACAGGATAACCGGCCAATCACACTGACAGGATAACCGGCCAATCACACTTACAGGATAACCGGCCAATCACACTGACAGGATAACCGACCAATCACACTGACAGGATAACCGACCAATCACACTGACAGGATAACCGACCAATCACACTGACAGAATAACCGGCCAATCGCAGTGACAGGATAACCGGCCAATCACACTGACAGGATAACCGTCCAATCACACTGACAGGATAACCGGCCAATCACACTGACAGGATAACCGACCAATCACACTGACAGAATAACCGACCAATTACACTGACAGGATAACCGACTAATCACACTGACAGGATAACCGGCCAATCACACTGACAGGATAACCGACCAATCACACTGACAGATTAACCAGCCAATCACACTGACAGACCGACTTACCAATCAGAGCGAGCTCTTACACAAACTTCTTATACCGCGAAGCTCGCTGGGATTTGTAGTTCTCTTGCTGTTTCACTGTGGGAATAGGACATCCGCCATGCTTTCCTCAAAACATAGGATTTTATAATGAGAAGAAGTCAATACATGAAAAGTGCCACCATTGTAAGACAGGAGAGAATTAAATCTATCTCTGGCTTTAGAATTCATCACTTAAAGGGACACTATAACCACTTCATGTCACTGCAGGTACTATAACCACTTCATGTCACTGCAGACACTATAAGCACTTCATCTCACTGCAGGCACTATCACCGCTTCATCTCACTGCAGGCACTATCACCGCTTCATGTCACTGCAGGCACTATCACCGCTTCATGTCACTGCAGGTACTATAACCACTTCATGTCACTGCAGGCACTATAACCACTTCATGTCACTGCAGGCACTATAACCACTTCATCTCACTGCAGGCACTATCACCACTTCATGTCACTGCAGGCACTATAACCACTTCATCTCATTGCAGACACTATCACCGCTTCATGTCACTGCAGGCACTATAACCACGTCATCTCACTGCAGACACTATAAGCACTTCATGTCACTGCAGGCACTATCACCGCTTCATGTCACTGCAGGCACTATCACCGCTTCATGTCACTGCAGGCACTATAACCACTTCATGTCACTGCAGGTACTATAACCACTTCATGTCACTGCAGGTACTATAACCACTTCATGTCACTGCAGGCACTATAAGCATGTCATCTCACTGCAGACACTATAAGCACTTCATCTCACTGCAGGCACTATCACCGCTTCATCTCACTGCAGGCACTATCACCGCTTCATGTCACTGCAGGCACTATCACAGCTTCATGTCACTGCAGGTACTATAACCACTTCATGTCACTGCAGGCACTATAACCACTTCATCTCACTGCAGGCACTATCACCGCTTCATGTCACTGCAGGTACTATAACCACTTCATGTCACTGCAGGCACTATAACCACTTCATGTCACTGCAGGCACTATAACCACTTCATCTCACTGCAGGCACTATCACCGCTTCATGTCACTGCAGGCACTATAACCACTTCATCTCATTGCAGACACTATCACCGCTTCATGTCACTGCAGGTGATACCGGAGAAACTGACGGAAGCCAAGCACAGAGAGATGGACACAGGTTTCTTCAGGAAGGAAGAGATTCTTTATTCGGTTCACCGATCGGGACTCAGAGGGACTAAAGTCACCAAAATACAACAAGTTCTGAGCCCCGGACAATAGTGCAGGCTCCTTATATAGGCACATAACTCCTCCCATATTAAGCTCCACCCGCACATTCTCTTGACCAATCAATACAAATAAGAATTAACTTCCTGCTTGACCGCATGGCCTGTCCAGCACAATGGAGGAGGGGAATACTACATCCTGTATTCTTGCACATGCTCCGTACACTACTGATCGTATCTTGCCTCGTGCAACCAACTGATCGATACGTCAGCATATGCACGTACACATGCGACGTGGTAATCTCGGCCTACTAAATTTATTATTACCGAGATTCCACCACATTCCCCCCTTTGATGCCTCTTGATATTTCACAATTACTTGAGGCATCACTTAACCTTGGTTTGCATACACCGCAAGTTACCATGAACCAGACCAGACTTATCTATGATGTGAATCTTCAACACTCATCTTCCTGCATTGATTCTCCCTGATCTAGAGCCTTATATTTATAAATTGCCATTATCTGTGCAGCAGCCTTCCTCTCTGCTATATTTTCTATCAGGCTTTGCACAGACCTAACTACTAAGGGTATAAGACATGGCAGGAGTAGACACAACATTAAAATCAGTAGGACTCCACCTACCAATGCCTTAAGCCCTCCAAACCACTCATACCAGCTACCAAACCAACTACTTGGATTGTACCCTTTCCATACCTGAGTAGGCACATGTGCTAGTTTAACCATATGGCTAGTAAGCTCAGCTATTGCTTGCCCTTCGTCATCTATTTGAAGACAGCAATTGCTCAGGTTAAACTTCCCACATAAACCTCCCTCTACTGCCAATAGGTAATCCAAGGCTAATCTATTTTGGTACACTGCTGTCCTCATCCTGGTATTGTGCTTCGCTAGAAGATTGAGCGCTTGTGAGGTCTCGTTAGTAATAATCTCAACCACTGCCTGTAATCTTATAATACGGTTGAGCATATAAATTGGGGTTCTATAACCAAAGGTACTATCCTCTGCCCACGTGGCTGGCCCATAGTAATCTATAATACGCTGGGGAGGCCATTCATCATCTTCCCAGGCGCCTATCTCTATGGGTCCCCTTTTCTTCCTATGATTCACATCATACACTTTAACACCTAAAGTCTCACCTGTTTCGATAGGTAACAAGAAGAAGGATGGTTTGAGCATACCCAACAAACATGCCCCTTCCCAGTCCTGTGGCAACTCCGAATAGGCTTTCTTACCACAGATCCAGTACAAATTTGCTGGGGCTCTCCAATTAGATGTGATGGATAGATCAAACCACACATCCTTTAAATTGGCGTATCTTGCAAACGGGTTAGATGGTTCTGAGATATTTGAAGCCGACCACCAAGTTGTATTCTTTGTATCATCATCATAAGCTTTTTGCCCTATGTAGCGGATTGGTACCGGGCTGTCCCACGACATGTATGAGAATAAGTGTATTTGGTCATATGGCTGGTTTAATGTGTATGTACATGTATAGAAAGCATGGTATCCGGGTATAATGACAGTTAAATGTATGTAAAGAATTGTATTCCTCTAGTTGTACGGTAGAATCATTCAAATAAAACAAGGGAATGAAACTACCGAACAACCAGACCACCCAGGAATGAGTGTGCCTCCAATTACCGTTTGCAACAATGTTGCAAACAGGTAATTGGCAATCAGTGCAGTGTGGTCTTTGTCCTCTGGGTGGCCGCCATTCGGGAAACAAACACGTGGCGGCGGCCATCTTAAACTACCGAACAGCGGTGTTTTGCCGTCGAGTGTCTGGAACTAAAATCGGACACTTGACTAGGCAAACACCGCTGAGACCTCCAGACTTCCAGAAATTCGTATGGCAACTACCGAATGACCCGCCGTTCGGTAGAAAGAACCCAATAAACAAGGGAATTCATTCAAACCCTCTCCAGGCTCTATAACACAGGCAATTCGCCTGTTTTCATTCCCTTGTTTGTGACCGACCGCAGGGCCAAAATGCATGGAACTGTTTTCGGATACTTTACCCATGCGGTCGGTCAAATCTTTGGAACCCCATATCTCACGAACCATTCATCCGAATGGGCTAATTTTTAAGTATGTTGGTCCCCCAGAATAGAGCTATCTGGGGATGTTGGATTTGTGGATGTACCCCAAGTATTTAGGGTACATCCAAAACTCGGGGAAAACTGTGTACACAATAAGGGGATTATGATGCTAGAGGAGGGGAGGAGATCTGTGGGAGGTTACTACTTAGAGATTGGATAATGTCTTAAGTGATAGAACCTCCTCCCTTGCATGGGAGAGGGCTTTATAAGGAACTGTGGAATAAAGCTTGTCAGACTACTCCTGAAACTGTGTGTCGTCCAGTTATTGGGATTGCGATGGGGATACTGCTGTATTACTTTACCTGCTGGAAACCTTGCCTGTGGACTTAACATCACCTTGTTCCTGAGCCTCACTGGAATCTCTAGTGGAGAATAGCTGCATTGGTTGGCAGCGCTGGGATCCAAACTCACAGAGGAACAAGCGTAAATGGAGTACGGATGGAGATTGATTTTTCTGCGCTAAAACGCTCCACGCTAAAGGACCTCCTAGAGGCAAGGGGTATACAAGCCAGCAATAAGAAGAAAGCAGTACTTGCTACAGAACTCATGGCAGAGTACAGAATGGAGGGCGATTCAGTTCCGGCACAGAGGGAGCCGGGAGGAACACCACAAGGATCGGAATTCCAGAGGCAGGTTCAGTTCAGGCTATCCTTTTATGGGGAAAACCCCCCAACAGAAATTGTTACCAGGACAATGGCCGAGGTACAAGAATTCATCCTAAGGACACAGGCACCAGAACAAAGCTCTGCAATTAATGTGCCACAGGAAGGTAAGCCTAAAATACCATACCAGGCTTTTAAAACATATGTGGAGGCAGAGGAAGATATAGACGCTTTCCTGCAAGACTTTGAAAGACTTTGTGCACTGCATAAAATTAACGCAGAGGACTGGGTACCTATTTTGGCCGGAAGGTTAACCGGGAGGGCAGCAGAGGCATATCGGACTGTACCTAATGACGAAATAAGGAATTACAGTAAAGTGAAAGAAATTATACTCGCCAGGTATGCTATAACACCCGAGGCATACCGGCGGAGGTTCCGGGATCTAAAGAAAACAGAGAAGGACTCGCACGCAGAGTGGGCATGCCGATTACAGGGGGCAGCGCTCTGGTGGGTGCAAGCTAGCAAGGCACGTTCTATGGAGGATGTAATACAAATGTTGCTGATGGAGCAGTTCTATGAGGGAGTAACCAATGAGGTCCAGGAATGGGTAAGGGACAGAAACCCTACTTCCCTTACCGAGGCGGCTAGGAAAGCGGATGACTACCTGGATGCACGCAGGTCACAAAAACCTGCAGCTCCAAAAGCAACCTTTAAAACATTCGGGGGAAACAACTACACCCCAGCTCCACCGAGACCGCTACCACCACCTCCACCACCCGCTGCACAGCCCCGGTTCCGACAACCCACCGCTGGCCCCTGTCATCACTGCCAGAAGTGGGGACATTATAAAAGGGAATGCCCACAGCTACGGGACCGTTCCACCTGGATTCGTCCAGGCCCACCTCCACCCAGGGCGGCCGCAGCCCACCACTACCAGGACCTAGTCACCACCCCATATGGTTCCGCAGTCCCCATTACTACTGTGGAACAATGGGAGGTACTGCACGAGGCAGATCCGGTCCAGGCCAATGTGGATAATCTACGGCACCATCGACAGACGGTATATCTGAATGGTACAGCAGTCCGGGGATTACGAGATTCGGGAGCCACCATCACTTTGGTACAGAGCCACCTGATTTCAGATCAGGCAAAACTGAACAAAACTGTTGCCGTCCGGGTAGCTGGGGGAGCAGTGTACCGGCTACCTACAGCAAGGGTACATTTACATTGGGGAGCGGGGGCAGGGGAAGTGGAGGTGGGGTTGATGCCACATTTACCGGCGGAGGTTTTATTGGGGAACGATCTGGGGAGGCTCACTTCTGCTTTTGAGCCCCAGTCACCCACCACAGGAGAGGTCAACCCTGTAGTCACCCGACAACAGGCCCGCACCCAGGACCACAACACACTGCCGGAGGTCCAGGTAAGCAACCCTACCCCCCCTCTAGAATGTGTCCCCTGGGCTCCACCTAATGAATTTGTAGCTGAAGTCGCAACAGACCCCACGCTTCAGGTGTATAGGGACAAGGTTGGCACGGGTTCCCCCGGGGCGGAGGGAGAGAAGTTTATCTGGGATAAACAACTTTTATACAGGGAAACAACCAAACAGATTACGGGGTTAGACCCGATAGCGAGGAGACAATTAGTGGTACCACAGCGGTACCGGGCTGAATTACTCCGGATAGCGCATGATATTCCGCTATCCGGACATCTAGGGGTTAGTCGCACCAGGTACAGACTAACCCAGAGTTTCTTCTGGCCAGGGATTAGCCAGGAAGTACGCAGATATTGCACGACTTGCGATACCTGCCAGAGAGTGGGAAAAAGGGGGGATCGCAGGAAGGCTAAACTTCACCCCTTACCCATAATAGAGGAACCTTTTAGCCGAATAGCGGTGGATCTGATAGGCCCCCTCAATAAAGTTAGCCCGTCAGGAAAACGGTATATTTTAACGGTCGTAGATTATGCCACCAGGTATCCAGAGGCAGTGGCTCTGACCAACATCCACGCTGAGACGGTCGCGGATGCCCTCATGCGGATATTCTCCCGGATGGGATTACCCAGGGAGATTATCTCGGATCAGGGTACCCAGTTTACCGCAGAATTCACCCAACACCTCTGGAGGATCTGTGGCATTAAGCCTATTATCAGCGCCCCTTACCACCCCCAGACGAACGGGCTCTGCGAACGATTCAATGGTACCTTGAAGCAGATGCTCCGAACCTTCGCAGAGACCCACAAGGACTGGGAACGATTCCTGCCGCACCTCCTATTTGCATACCGGGAGGTGCCGCAGGAATCCACAGGGTTCTCCCCGTTTGAATTATTGTTTGGAAGGAGGGTCCGAGGCCCATTGGATCTTATTAGAGAGCATTGGGAGGGAGACCGGAGCACAGATGGCACTCCCATCCTACCATATGTGTTGGCCTTTCGGGACCGCCTAGAAGCGTTGACCAAGACGGTACGGGAAAACCTTCAGGAGGCCCAGACCCGCCAGCGTACATGGTATGATCGGGGAGCCAGGGACCGTAGCTTTCAGGTCGGGCAGAAGGTACTAATTTTAAAACCTGTCCGACATGATAAGTTACAGGCCGCCTGGCAGGGCCCATATAAGGTGGTGGAGCAAAGATGCGATACCACCTATATTATCGGCCCCTGCACAGGGACTGGGGGGCGACGCATGCTCCATGTGAACATGCTGAAGCCCTACCACGAGCGTACTGAGGAGGTAACCGCCATCTGTGCCCCTAACACGGAAGAGTTTGACAGCTTACCCCTCCCCGATTTGCTGGGGGATGGGCAGCTGTCCGGAGATTTAGGGGAGGTTACGCTGGGAGATCGGCTGAGCCCACAGGAGCGGATCGAGGTACAGCAACTATTGGAAGAGAAACGCGACACGTTCTCTAATGTACCTGGATACACGCCTCTGGCAACTCACCGGGTCGAGACCCCAGGGCAACTACCCATGCGCCAGACGCCATACCGCATTCCAGAAGCGGTACGGGCAAACATGCGTAAGGAGATCGACGAAATGCTCCAACTGGGGGTGATTGAACCCTCAGACAGTCCTTGGGCATCTCCTGTAGTCCTCGTACCAAAGCGAGACGGTACGACCCGCTTCTGCGTGGACTATAGGAGATTGAACGAGAAGACTGTATCTGACGCCTATCCGATGCCCCGGATAGACGAGTTACTGGACAGAATGGCCAGGGGCCAATACCTCACCACTATTGACTTGTGTAAAGGGTATTGGCAAATCCCCCTGGCCCCAGACGCCATCCCGAAGTCGGCCTTTGTCACCCCATTTGGCTTGTACCAGTTTAAGGTCATGCCATTTGGGATGAAAAACGCCCCAGCCACCTTCCAAAGGATGGTGGATCGACTCCTAGATGGATTCCAGGACTATACATGTGCCTACCTGGACGATATTGCTATTTTTAGCAATACGTGGCAGGAACACTTAGCTCACATCGGAGCTGTACTAGATAGGATAAGGGAAGCAGGTCTGACCTTGAAGCCGGCCAAGTGTAGTATCGGCATGGCTGAGGTACAATACCTGGGACATAGAGTAGGGTGCGGTAAACAAAAACCCGAACCCGCCAAAGTAGAGGCTGTAGCCCAGTGGCCCACCCCTAGGACTAAGACCCAGGTTTTAGCGTTTCTAGGGACAGCAGGGTATTACCGGAAGTTTGTTCCCAATTATAGCGCCCTGGCCAAACCCCTCACTGACCTGACCCGTAAGAACCTTCCCCGCCAAGTAAACTGGACCCCGGAGTGTGAGCAGGCATTCCAACAATTGAAAAATGCACTGATAAATGCCCCTGTCTTGGCAGCTCCCAATCCAACTAAACGTTTTCTTGTTCACACAGACGCTTCTATGTTTGGATTGGGGGCAGTACTGAGTCAAGTCGGGGCCGATGGCGGGGAACATCCAGTGGCTTACATCAGTCGCAAACTGTTACCTCGAGAAGTAAGCTACGCCGCCATCGAAAAGGAATGCCTGGCTGTGGTGTGGGCCCTAAAGAAGCTACAACCCTATTTATATGGACAGCCCTTTTCCTTGCTCACGGATCACAACCCGTTAGTCTGGCTGAACCGGGTGGCTGGAGACAACGCCAGGCTGCTGCGCTGGAGTTTGGCGCTACAGCCTTTTGACTTTAATATCCAGTACCGGCCGGGTAAGCAGAATGGAAATGCTGACGGGTTGTCAAGACAAACTGACTTAGAGAAATGATCCGTGAGCCCCCGGACATCCCCAAGCCGATCCGTGTTGGATCAGACTGTGTATGCCGGCTTGTGGGCAAGGGGGAGCAGTGTAGCGGATTGGTACCGGGCTGTCCCACGACATGTATGAGAATAAGTGTATTTGGTCATATGGCTGGTTTAATGTGTATGTACATGTATAGAAAGCATGGTATCCGGGTATAATGACAGTTAAATGTATGTAAAGAATTGTATTCCTCTAGTTGTTCGGTAGAATCATTCAAATAAAACAATGGAATTAAACTACCGAACAACCAGACCACCCAGGAATGAGTGTGCCTCCAATTACCGTTTGCAACAATGTTGCAAACAGGTAATTGGCAATCAGTGCAGTGTGGTCTTTGTCCTCTGGGTGGCCGCCATTCGGGAAACAAACACGTGGCGGCGGCCATCTTAAACTACCGAACAGCGGTGTTTTGCCGTCGAGTGTCTGGAACTAAAATCGGACACTTGACTAGGCAAACACCGCTGAGACCTCCAGACTTCCAGAAATTCGTATGGAAACTACCGAATGACCCGCCGTTCGGTAGAAAGAGCCCCATAAACAAGGGAATTCATTCAAACCCTCTCCAGGCTCTATAACACAGGCAATTCGCCTGTTTTCATTCCCTTGTTTGTGACCGACCGCAGGGCCAAAATGCATGGAACTGTTTTCGGATACTTTACCCATGCGGTCGGTCAAATCTTTGGAACCCCATATCTCACGAACCATTCATCCGAATGGGCTAATTTTTAAGTATGTTGGTCCCCCAGAATAGAGCTATCTGGGGATGTTGGATTTGTGGATGTACCCCAAGTATTTAGGGTACATCCAAAACTCGGGGAAAACTGTACACAATAAGGGGATTATGATGCTAGAGGAGGGGAGGAGATCTGTGGGAGGTTACTACTTAGAGATTGGATAATGTCTTAAGTGATAGAACCTCCTCCCTTGCATGGGAGAGGGCTTTATAAGGAACTGTGGAATAAAGCTTGTCAGACTACTCCTGAAACTGTGTGTCGTCCAGTTATTGGGATTGCGATGGGGATACTGCTGTATTACTTTACCTGCTGGAAACCTTGCCTGTGGACTTAACATCACCTTGTTCCTGAGCCTCACTGGAATCTCTAGTGGAGAATAGCTGTGCAAGATCGGCTCTCCGCTACACCCTAGACAAGTTAATTCTCCTACAGAAGTATTATACATCATTCCTTTCCTCGCTATGCAAACATAACCTATGATGGAGGTCTTTAATCTCCACTCAGATTTACCTCTAACACTCATATGATAATCGGCTTGTGTAGATATTAATTGGTCAACTGCCTCAGAACCGGACATCACCTCCTTTGCTTCCCAAGGCCACTGGTCTCCCATGTTAGTACCTCCACACACATAGCAGTTGGTAACATTAAGACTACCGGCAATACTTTCTGCTAAATCAATGAACAGGTTTTTAGCATTATGGGGGATCTTATTATCTATGCTCATCTCTTCATAAAAGGAATGGTATACTTGATGAGTTTGGGAGGTTACCGTATCAGTCTCTATCCCTATAAACAATACTGTCCCAGGGTCTAAACCCCTCCCATATATTTGGAACCCAAATAAATTACCATATTTATCTAAGAACTTGTCAGGGTTATTTATAAGTATATGGATTGGATTGCATTCCATAGACTTACAGTATGGATTGGTAGGCAACTTAGTCACAATCATGTCCTTGTCTGCTGTCTGTCCCCAAGTTGCCCACCCCACACAAGACCAATATGGGCAAAAGTTATAATCTCTATTTGGGCATCTAGGACTCACATACTTATTTTTACTACTGGGACAAATATATTTATCGTTAGACCCATACGTTCTCTCCCATCTTAGATACTCACATACATTCCACGGCTTTCTACCACTTGATATCGCTTTACACGCATCAAATAGCAGAACACCTGAAGAATATACGGATTCTAATACTGTTTTGTTAATTAGGGTCCCCTGAGGATCTCCATTCCTGAGAGTCAACCAAATTGTACGGGGTTGATACTCTGGACTGAAGCACTTAGGTTCTCCTACTCCTAAATGGCACACACTATATTCTATATTGCGAATGCTAAATTAGGGTCTGGGAAATATGATTACCTGTTCTTGTAGTCTTAATGCATACCTCACAGCTAGGAGTGTCGGTACCTCTACCTTCCTGAATATAAAAATACACATATAAAAACATTATTAAAAACACATCTTTCGTCGTCATCCTCAGTCTTCGTCCGTGCGAAGGCACCTCAGCTTCCAGGATGTAAGGGCTGCAGGGAATGGAGTTCTGCTCGTCTTCACAGGGGTCCCCTCGAGACTTTTCCTGACTTATATACTACACGTCGGTGAGCGGACAGGCTTTATTATGGCCTCACTCACTTACCAATCTCTGAAACAATAAAATTTGTAATCCACAAGGTTCCTTGTCACTCCGACTGAATCGTGCGCTTTAACCGGATCTTGCAGGGATTCTCTGGATCTGCTGTAGCTTGCCAAGAATCGACTGCTGCTGGTTTAACCCTGGAGTGATGTATCCACGGAGTCACTTCGGCTACTTTTGTCGCTGTAGGGGTAGACAAAAGAACAACATAAGGACCTCTCCACTTGGGCCCTAACGGTACATTATTCCACTCTTTAATCCACACTTGGTCTCCTGGGTGGTAACTATGAACTGGGGGATAAATATTCACAGGTAATCTATCTTGTACCCATTTCTGTACCTCCTCCATAGTCTTACCCAACTCTACAACCTGCTGCCGGGTAATTCCTTCTCCCAACTGACTCAAATCCCCCCTTAAGTTACCAAGTACGGGAGGTGGTCGCCCATACATGATTTCAAAAGGAGAGAGGCCCATCCTTCTGGTAGGTGTACTGCGGATTCGCAATAGAGCTATGGGCAAGAGAACGTTCCACTTAAGTTGGGTTTCCTGACACATTTTAGCCAACTGATTCTTAATAGTTCTATTCATTCTCTCTACCTTACCAGAACTCTGGGGTCTATATGCCGTATGAAGCCTCCACTTTATACCAAGCATATGAGTCAGTTGTTGTAGGCACTGATGAACAAAAGCTGGACCATTGTCCGATCCTATAGAGCAGGGTAGTCCATATCGGGGTATTATTTCTCGTAGCAGGAATCTCACAACTTCTCCTGCTTTCTCTGTACGAGTAGGACATGCTTCTACCCAGCCTGAATAGGTGCACACAACTACCAGTAGGTAGCGATGTCCACCAGATTTAGGCATTACTGTATAGTCAATTTGTAAATCGGACATGGGGAGTCCCCCCATAAACGGGACTCCTGGTGGCTTTACTGGTCCTTGCCTTGCATTATTTTTAGCACACGTTACACATCTTCGTACAATGGCCTGAGTTAAATTGGACAATCTTGGTATGTAGAAATATTTTCTGAGAGATTCTTCTGTACTGTCTCTCCCAGAATGTGTCCCATTGTGATAGTTTTGGACAATTTCTACCGCTAGTGATGCTGGAATGACTATTCTTCCATCTTCTAACTGATACCATTTGTTCTCCAAATACTTTCCAGGTTCAGTCTTTAACCACTCCTCTTCTTGAGCTGTATAAACTGGAGTCCATTGAGACAGTGGAGTTGGTATAAGAGCAGCTATATGCTCCACATATTCCTGTCTTCCTGATTCAGCGGCACGCTTAGCTGCACTATCTGCCATCCGATTTCCTTTGGTTACATCACCATCTCCTCTCAGATGCGCTCGACAATGTATAATACCGACTTCTTTCGGCTCCCACACTGCTTCCAATAGTTGTAGGATTTCAGCTGCGTACTTGATTTCTTTGCCTTCTGAATTCAATAGTCCTCTTTCTTTATACAAAGCTCCGTGGGCATGAGTGGTTAAAAACGCATACTTGGAGTCCGTGTAGATGTTTACTCTTAAACCTTCAGCCAATTGTAACGCTCGTGTCAGTGCTATCAATTCTGCCTTTTGTGCTGATGTTCCTTTTGCCAGTGGCCGAGCTTCTATCACCTTATCTATCGTTGTTACTGCATATCCTGCATAGCGGATCCCTTCTTTCACATAACTACTGCCGTCGGTGTAATATTGAACATCGGGGTTCTGGATGGGAAAATCACGAAGATCTGGTCTACTTGAAAATACTTCATCCATCACTTCCAAACAATCATGTTGACTTTCAGTAGGTTGTGGCAAAAGGGTAGCTGGATTTAAGGTATTTACAGTCTCTAAATGCACTCTTGGGTTTTCACACAACATTGCTTGATACTTGGTCATACGGCTATTACTAAACCAATGATTTCCTTTGTAATCCAACAACGTCTGTACTGCATGTGGGACTCGTACATAAAGTTCTTGACCCAGAGTGAGTTTATCGGCTTCAGCTACTAGCAGGGCGGCTGCAGCTACTGCTCTTAGACAAGGTGGAAGTCTGCTGGCCACTGCATCCAGTTGCTTAGACATGTAGGCAACAGGTCTTTGCCATGATCCCAAGTACTGTGTCAATACTCCCACAGCCATTCTTCTTTGCTCATGTACATACAGGTAGAATGGTCGTGTGTGATCAGGTAGACCTAATGCTGGGGCACTCATCAAAGCCTTCTTCACATCTTCAAATGCCGTTTGCTGTTCTTGAGTCCATAAGAAGGGGTCGTGCTCTGTACCCTTGATAGCTGCATACAGAGGTTTTGCCAGTATCGCGTAACTGGGAATCCATATCCTACAGAAGCCTGCTGCCCCCAAGAATTCTCGCACTTGTCTTCTATTCTTGGGTATCGGTATTTGGCACACAGCTTCTTTTCTCTCTGGCCCCATCATTCTTTGACCTTCAGAGATATGGAATCCCAGATATTTGACAGTTGGCAAACACAACTGAGCCTTCCTTCTAGACACCTTGTATCCTGCCTTCCAGAGAATGTGTAGTAGATCGTGCGTTGCTTGCTGACATATTTCCTTTGTAACTGCTGCTATCAACAAGTCATCTACATATTGTAACAATACACACTCTCCTGGGATGGACTCAAAATCCAGTAGATCTTGACTTAGAGCTGAACCAAATAGGGTGGGTGAATTTTTAAACCCTTGGGGCAGTCTTGTCCAGGTCATTTGGCGTTTTGAGCCCGTCACAGCGTTTTCCCATTGGAAAGCGAAGATACATTGACTTTCTGTGGCAATTCGGAGGCAAAAGAAGGCATCTTTGAGGTCTAAGACTGTAAAATAAGTAGCCCCGCCCGGAATTAAAGCAAGCAGGTTATATGGATTGGGCACAACTGGATGTATACTAACAACCGCATCATTGACTGCTCTCAAGTCCTGCACAGGTCGATACTCATCTGTACCGGGCTTTTGAACAGGCAGCAATGGGGTGTTCCAGGGGGAAGTACAGAATTTTAGGATACCATACCGTATGAACTTATCCAGATAAGATTGGAGGTTCTTCTTAGCCTTCTGCGGGATATGATATTGCCGTAGGCTCACTGGATAAACCCCAAATTTTAGTTCGATTTTAATAGGTGGAATATTGCGGGCCAGTCCTGGTGGGTTGTTCTCTGCCCAAACTCCTGGTATGTTGAATAAGGATTCATCACTCCTAGGGTTTTGGCTAGTCAACGCTGTATAAAGTCGCCACTCTTCTTCCTTTGGTACAGATAATGTCATAATACCTGAAGATCCATTAAACTTTAAGGATGTTGTTCCATTTGGTAGGAACGTAATCTGCGCTTGTAATTTGGACAGCATATCACGTCCCAGCAATTGGACTGGACATTCAGGCATGTAAAGGAATTGATGTTTTACTACGTGGCCTCCCAATGTACAGAGTCGACTTTTAAGAACCGGTTTTGCAGCACTTCTTCCAGTTGCTCCTATTACAGTAATAGTTCTTCCAGATGGAGGAGCAACTAGGTTAGTCACCACTGAATGTTCAGCACCAGTGTCGATCATGAACGCACTCCTTTTTCCCCCTATTGATACATCGACCATAGGCTCCGCTCGACCAAGGGGGATGGAGCCCGGTCGGTATCAATAGTCCTCCATGACCGTGTCAGCCAATCCTACAAAGTCCCTACCTTCTCTATCGCGGGACCTTTGCGCTGCTGGATAGTACCTATCTTCCCTTACACTTCCTCTGTTCCCATTACTTCCTCTATTACCATTGCTCCCTCCGGGGCCTCCTCTACCTCTCGCTCTGCCTCTAAAGTTTCCATAACCTGTCCTATGTCTGTCTCTCTCATACTGTTCCCTTCGAGGACACTCACTTCTCCAATGCCCTTCTTCCCTACAGTATGCGCACTGATTTCTACTCAGGGGTTCCTCATTCCACTTACTATCGCCTCTATCTGGGCCCCGTCTATCTACGCCTGCGATCGCTACCGCTAGCATATCTGCCTTTCTACGCATCTTGCGCTCTTCCTCTTTCTTTGTCTCTGTTTCCCTATTCATGTACACCTTATTTGCTACCTCCATTAGTTGGGTGATAGACATACCTGCAAACCCTTCTAACTTCTGTAGCTTGCGCTTAATATCTCCGTAAGCTTGGCTGACAAAGGCGGAGTTTACCATTCGGGAATTATCAGCGTCTTCCGGATTAAAGGGGGTATACAAGGGGTATGCCTCCAATAATCGGTCATAAAAGACACTGGGCGCTTCATCACTTTTCTGAATCACCTCAACTGTCTTCGACATATTAATGGCTTTCTTCCCTCCGGCTTTCATGCCAGCAATTATAGCGTCTCTATAGGCTTTTAGTTGAACCATATCTGCGCCATTAACATTCCAGTCGGGATCGGTGTTAGGGTAATGTGTTGCGGCCCATGCTGCTGGATTGGCTTGATTTAAAGCACGGGCTTCATCCTCTAGCACTTTAATGGCCGCTTGGTTAATCCTAGTCCTTTCCTCATTATTGAACAATGTCATTAATAACTGCTGGCAATCAGCCCATGTCGGATTATGTGTCTGAACTATCGAGGTGAACAGATCGGTCATAGCTTGTGGTTTCTCAGTGTACGAGGAATTCAAGAGATCGGTAGTCGTGAACGGGACATATACGAAGACTGGGTCAGCATATACCATTTGACCTGCGGCATCGAGATAGGCTGACCCAGGATTCAGACGAAGAGGCATCTGGTAATGTTTGGGTCGTTGGGTACCGGTCAGTTGTCGGGTTAGTATAGGGCTACGTGAAGGGGCGTCGGTTAGAGGTTCCAGTCGGGGGGTGATAAGGCATGAGGATGTGGGGGCTTGATTTTGGGAAAGGTCGGTGAATAGAATATTCCGAGCCGAGCTAGAAGAAGCTTGACCGGAAGTTTGAAGTGGCGCCAAATCAGGATATTCAGATCTAACGGGGGTTGGTTCCGGAAGGGAAGGTTTAATACGAGGGGGGGTGGATTCTGCACTGGAGGAGGAAGTGGATGGGGGCAATGGGGGAAGGGATGTAGAGCTTCCTGTACTCGTACCACTTCCTCCTAAAGGGAAGTAAGGGGGCGGCAAAGGGATCTCGGACTCAGGGGGCGTGTCCAAAATGGGCCTAACCATAGTCCTAGTGGACAAACAAGTCCTGGCCACCATGAGGCGACATTGCTCCTCGTGGCATATCCGAATCCATCTTGGCGAATCGTTTATGGCCTGTCTCCAACAATCAATATATGGAAACTGTCCGTAAAGTTCAGGCCTACCTGATACAGCCACGTGTACACGCTGTACCAGAGTTGGATCCAAACTGCCACGTGGCGGCCATGCCGCAACCAAAGTAGGCCACTCCCTAGTGCACAAAGTGACCAAACGTACAGGGGACATTTTAACCCCAAAAACCCCTTTTTTAAATCCCTTTTTGAAATTCTTTACCATACAACCTAAGGGATCCAAGATCATTGACTCCGACGCACCCATACTTATCAATGGAGCGTCGTTGACAACGAATACTATGCACACGTTCTATTCAACAGTCACACCCGTTTCCTTCGGCAACAGCACCACGTGGTACGGTTACCAAGTGAAACGTACACAATAACACAATAAACACTCAGGGAATTCCCGTACACACACAGCTGTTAAACCAGTCACTAGATAATCAATATTATGCCCTTTGGCGAAACTATACAGTCACCCACGCTATAATTCTCTATATACGAATTACCCGTCTATAACACACCCCAGTAACATCGTCTTTTACAAATAGCGGTTACAGTACGGTTAGCATAGGTCAAGGCACAATTTAGGGTCACAATACAATTATTAGTGGTTATGGTGTTAAACATGCAATAGACGACAATGATTAGTACTTATATACAGTGTCAGTAAATATACAGGGTTATGGTACCGTGCACTATGATACAGCAACACACTATTAACACTCTCGCTAGACGGCTGAGCTCGCGCTATCTAACAAGATATACACTTTACTAACAATCTTTAACACATATACAATCCCAACTAAACTATTGGCCTATTGACCTTGAATGGACTACCTAAAACTATCTACATCCGTTTTGGTTAGCCACACTGCCTAAGCACCACATATAGCGAACTAGAGGGCGGAATTTACAACAGAACCCTCTTAGTCTATCTACTCTATCAAAAGTCTAGTGGGTTCCAAATTTACACGCCTTCCCACTTAGCCAAGATAGGTTGAGATCTAGCGGACCGAATTTACACAGACGCCGCTTAGTCTCCCGGTCCCTCCGACCTAGCGAACAAAATATACACCCTAGAACGCTAGTCTAGACAAGACACCGGTGTCCGGCTAGGGCTATTTACACAGAACCCCGCCTGACTCCAAACCAAATCAAACGGTCTTACTAAAGAGCGTTCGATTGAGCGGTGCGCCTTCGCTCCTTCCCTCCGACAGAGGGGGCAGATTCCATACACAGATTTAAACCCCTTATGGGCCTACCGCACAATCGGTATACCCCTAGTGGGTCCACCGTCTAAAACAGCAGTTGTCTTACCTCCTCGTTCCTGAACCTGAGTTCACACTCATCGACGGGGACACCCCAGCACTTCTTACGTAGAGGCCGATGATCTCCTGGACAACAGACCAGTGGCGCCGAGACAAAGGGAGGTCCACGCAGAAGTTCAGGGGTGCAGCCGTAGAGAACGTGGGCAAAGATAGACCGTCTCACGCCTCTGCCTCTCAGCTACCGTTGAACGATGAGCTTCCCGGCCAATGCACCAAATGATACCGGAGAAACTGACGGAAGCCAAGCACAGAGAGATGGACACAGGTTTCTTCAGGAAGGAAGAGATTCTTTATTCGGTTCACCGATCGGGACTCAGAGGGACTAATGTCACCAAAATACAACAAGTTCTGAGCCCCGGACAATAGTGCAGGCTCCTTATATAGGCACATAACTCCTCCCATATTAAGCTCCACCCGCACATTCTCTTGACCAATCAATACAAATAAGAATTAACTTCCTGCTTGACCGCATGGCCTGTCCAGCACAATGGAGGAAGGGAATACTACATCCTGTATTCTTGCACATGCTCCGTACACTACTGATCGTATCTTGCCTCGTGCAACCAACTGATCGATACGTCAGCATATGCACGTACACATGCCACGTGGTAATCTCGGCCTACTAAATTTATTTTTACCGAGATTCCACCACACAGGTACTATAACCACTTCATGTCACTGCAGGTACTATAACCACTTCATGTCACTGCAGGCACTATAACCACTTCATGTCACTGCAGACACTATAAGCACTTTATCTCACTGCAGACACTATCACCGCTTCATGTCACTGCAGGTACTATAACCACTTCATGTCACTGCAGGCACTATATCCACTTCATCTCACTGCAGGCACTATCACCGCTTCATGTCACTGCAGGTACTATAACCACTTCATCACATTGCAGGCACTATAACCACTTCATGTCACTGCAGGTACTATAACCACTTTATCTCATTGCAGGTACTATAACCACTTCATCACATTGCAGGCACTATATCCACTTCATGTCACTGCAGGCACTATAACCACTTCATCTCATTGCAGGTACTATAACCACTTCATCTCACTGCAGGTACTATAACCACTTCATCTCACTACAGGCACTATAACCACTTCATCTCACTGCAGGCACTATAACCACTTCATCCCAATGCAGGTACTATAACCACTTCATCTCACTGCAGGCGCTATAACCACTTCATCTCACTGCAGGCACTATAACCACTTCATCTCACTGCAGGCACTATAACCACTTCATCACATTGCAGGCACTATATCCACTTCATGTCACTGCAGGCACTATAACCACTACCACTTCATCTCATTGCAGGTACTATAACCACTTCATCTCACTACAGGCACTATAACCACTTCATCTCACTGCAGGCACTATAACCACTTCATCCCAATGCAGGTACTATAACCACTTCATCTCACTGCAGGCACTATAACCACTTCATCCCAATGCAGGTACTATAACCACTTCATCTCACTGCAGGTGCTATAACCACTTCATCTCACTGCAGGCACTATAACCACTTCATCCCAATGCAGGTACTATAACCACTTCATCTCACTGCAGGTACCATAACCACTTTATCCCAATGCAGGTACTATAACCACTTCATATAATTGCAGGCACTATAACCACTTTTTCTCACTGCAAGAACTATAATCACTTAATCTCATTGCAGATACCATAACCACTTCATCTCATTGCAGGTACTATAACCACTTCATCTCATTGCAGGCACTATACCACTTCTCTTTCAGAGAGTCCAGTACTGTCTAACTCACTGTAACACTACCTATACCTTCTCCCATGCAACAATAACAAAATATAAAAGTATCCCCCGTAAAACCCAAACCCACACACCCAAGCGTTTGCATCAGGATTCCTACCTGTGAATAAATTGTTTGGTTTTACAATTGCAAACCAGACTGCACAATGCTGGGCATAGTCCTGATTTAAGAGTTCTTGCTTTACCAACTGCCCAGCACAATATATATAAAATCATAGTGAAACCAGCAACCACAGGAGTATTTGAAGTGAATTCCTGCCATAGACCAGGCATGCGTGTTCCAACAATATACACCACGATCGTACAACAATAAAAACATCTCCCTACATTAGGATTCTTCAATCTTCTTCAGAATGGTGTGTAGTAGGTTCACCATCACAGTCCTGCGAGGTCACATATGATATCATAAGGAGGTTTGTTGGTTTGAAGGATGGAGCACGTTCTAGACATTTGCAAACTGTAAGAGAATGGCTGACAAGTGTCCAAATGTGTGTGGCAAATGCTGGCTGGGAGAGAATCTAGATTTGAAGCAAACAATGAGATTTCTTTTTGCGCGTGCAGAAATGAGGACATGTTGCCACGTGTTTGGGGATAGCTGGAAATCCAGGTAACTCAGGCAAGTAGGTTCATGTTTGGAATGGCTAGTGAAGCCTGTTTTTGACACCAGCCCTTTTGCAGCAGTGCCAATTCCTTGCAGCCGGAGGATGTAGATGGAAAGCTAAGCAGAACTAAGGAAACACATACACTGCTAGGATCTGTGCTCAGCTCCTGGAATTAAAAATGTTGAATTAGAAATTGAGGGACTAAGAAATGATCAGTCTATAGTTTTAATGGTAGGTGTATTGTAACAGTGAGAGACAGAATAACAAAACAAAAATCCAGAAAAGCGCATGTCAAAAAAGTTATACATTGATTTGAATGTCAATGAGTGAAATAAGTATTTGACCCCTTCGACTTAGTACTTGGTGGCAAAACCCTTGTTAACGATCACAGAGGTCAGACGTTTCTTGTAGTTGAGTTGGCCACCAGGTTTGCACACATCTCAGGAGAGTTTTTTTCCCACTCCTCTTTGCAGATCCAATCAAGTAATTAAGGTTTCAAGGCTGACGTTTGGCAACTCGAACCTTCAGCTCCCTCCACAGATTTTCTATGGAATTAAGGTCTGGAGACTGGCTAGGCCACTCCAGGACCTTAATGTGCTTCTTCTTGACCCACTCCTTTGTTGCCTTGGCTGTGTGTTTTGGGTCATTGTCATGCTGGAATACCCATCCACGACCCATTTTCAATGCCCTTGCTGAGGGAAGGAGGTTCTCACCAAGGATTTGACGGTACATGGCCCTGTACATTGTCCCTTTGATGCGGTGCAGTTGTCTTGTCCCCTTAGCAGAAAAACACCCCCAAAGCATAATGTTTCCACCACCATGTTTGACAGTGGGGATGGTGTTCTTGGGGTCATAGGCAGCATTCCTCCTCCTCCTCCAAATATGGCGAGTTGAGTTGATGCCAAATAGCTAAATTTTGTTTTCATCTGATCACAACACTTTCACCCAGTTCTCCTCTGAATCATTCAGATGTTCATTGGCAAACTTCAGACAGGCCTGTACATGTGGTTTCTTGAGCAGGGGGACCTTGCAGGCTCTGCAGGATTTCGGTCCCTCTCGGCATAGTGTGTTATCAATTGTTTTCTTGGTGACTATGGTCCCAGCTGCCTTGAGATCATTAACAAGATCCTCCCATGTAGTTCTGGGCTGATTCCTCACCATTCTTATGATCATTGAAACTCCACGAGGTGAGATCTTGCATGGAGCACCATGCCGAGGGAGACTGACAGTTATTTTGTGTTTCTTCCATTTGTGAATAATCGCACTAACTGTTGTCACCTTCTCCCCAAGCTGCTTGGCGATGGTCTTGTAGCCCATTCCAGCCTTGTGTAGGTCTACAATTTTGTCCCTGACATCCTTGGACAGCTCTTTGGTCTTGGCCGTGGTGGAGAGTTTGGAATCTGATTGATTGCTTCTGTGGACAGGTGTCTTTTATACAGGTACCAAGCTGAGATTAGTAGAACTCCCTTAAAGAGAGTGCTCCTAATCTCAGCATGTTACCTGTATAAAAGACACCTGGGAGCCAGAAATCTTGCTGATTGATAGGGAATCAAATACTTATTTCACTCATTGACATGCAAATCAATTTATAACTTTTTTGGCATGCGTTTTTCTGGATTTTTATTGTTTGTTATTCTGTCTCTCTCTGTTAAAATACACCTACCATTTAAATTATAGACTGGTCATTTCTTTGTCAGTGGGCAAACGTTTAAAATCAGCAGGGGATCAAATACTTTTTCCCCTCACTGTATAGTCACCAGAACAACTGCAGCTTATTGAATTTGTTCTGGTGAGTAGAATCATTCCCTTCAGGCTTTTTTGCTGTAAACACTGTCTTTTCAGAGAAAATGCAGTGTTTATATCACAGCCTAGTGATAACTTCACTGATTAGGAGAAAAACCTATAAAAAAAAATATTTTCTCCCAGCTGTCAGTCAATGCCTCAGCGTGCCTTGACTGACAAGGATATGCAGTTGTCTTTGCTCTCCTACCGTTGCTCACTAGCTGGCATTTCTAGTGCTGGCTAGCGGGTATAGGAATGCAGTCATGTGATATCACTCCAATCCGATGCTGGCAATGAAGCATCGTGCCGATGTCACTGGATGCGTCCCAAGCAGAGCAAAGCAAAGAAGAACAGAGGCAGAGCGGCGGACGGTCAGGAGGTGGGTGTTACATGAAGAGTAACGCCCTCTAACCTGCGCTGGAATGGAGGAAAGGGAGTAAATGTCTATATTTTACATTGAATACACCGTGTATCTTCGTGATATATAGTGTATTTAATGTATATGGGAGCGATTGCAGGTAAGTTAAATTATTCATAACTTTAAGACATAGTGAATGCGATTTGCATGTTCACCACTAGATGGCATTCTAAAAGCTAATTAGTGAAAATACTTGTCTAATTTTCTTAGACAAAAATGTTTATATGTGAACACTGACAAGCAGTTCTTAACTCTGATACACTTGTCTTTTCGTCAGCCATAATATTTATGGCCTTTATTTGGCAATGTATAAAGCAGCAACTTACTAACTTCATCTCATTAAATAAACCTTCCATGTACCATATCCCCTACTGTATGCTGTAGTGGTGATGGTGATAGAAATGCACTGGTGCCCCTGCATTGTAAGTATTAAAACCTGGTCACTGTGTATTCATTAAACCCATCTAAATGTCCACCTTGTGTTTCCAGCCCAGCCTCGTTACTGAACTTATGGACACATTGTACGATCTGTTCAGATAGCTACCTCCAACAATGCCCAGCTATGGGTCGTACCTGGTACAACCTACCTAGTAAAGTCACCACTGAGTGTAGATCCATAATCTTACCATTAATGATAAAACCTCAGGCTGAAAAATGGACAAGAATAACCTTATTGTACTCTTACTGAGAATGGGAGCTGGTCCGAGCAGCTGTCTGGAATTATACTGAACCCTATGAAACTCCATGTCCGAATCTCGTGTAAAAAGTTATATTGTATAGAACAGATAGTCTTAATGGATGTGCCAGGCACTCCCTAACACTGGACCAAATTATCCTCCGCGCCATCATTCAGATCCATAGCACAATGTGTGCATGTGTTGGGTGAGCTCATTTTATGACAGACGTTGTAACTGGCTGATCCCAAAATCGTAGTAATTAAAATATATTTTGGGGTTGGAAGGAGGAGGGCGCTTCTTTTACTGCATGTTGTTATCACTTTAATTATCTCTGCATTCTTTATTGAACAATTGTACCATCTGTTATTTTTCCAATAAAACTGTTAAACTTAAAAAAAGAATGAAAATGAATCTTTATTAATGATTACATTAAAATAAAAAATCACTAATAAGCCAAAACCCCAACAGACGTCATTGCTTGTAGCTTGAGAAAAGAAAACCCCAAAGATCTCTCTAATAGTATAATACATAGACATGTGCTACTTATGAAGGCTTTCAGCGGTGTCCTATTCTGCTAAACCACTAGACAGAGCTCCTATGCAACTACAGAAACAAACTAGGAAAAAGGAAAACAGCTACTCTGTAACTCATTATGCATCTTGTATCTAGCTGAATTGTAGCATGAAAGGAATAAAGAATACAATGTAGGAGCCTTGAGAAAGATAACGGAGAGGAAATAGCAAGGGGAATCAGCAGCAAGTAGCTAGGCTCGTAGCTGCCCAGGAGAGCGCTCTCTCCAGTGGATACTGTAGCTGACCCCGACTGGTTACCTCCACTATTCATAATTGACCAGACCCATTTTCCCCTAGTACCTTGCTGACACACAGTTCCCGGGGTACAACAACAAGCTTTATTGGCCACACTTTGCTTTATACTCTCCCCATGCAAGGGTAAAAGGCAATGTCCTCTCCCAAGGTCCTCCCCCCTCCCAGTGGTCGTATATTGCTCCCGGAACCCTAGTACCTTTGTCCCCTGTTCCCGCCACTTCATGTCCCCTCCCACCAATCTCAGGGACCCCCAGAACGGTAAACAGCCTCCATTTTCGGGGCCCCTGGGTGAAACCAAGCAAGGGAAGTGTCTTCTTTCAGGGCACAAATGCTCCCCCTGGCCAGCGCTCGTTTATACGAATGGCGGGCACCCAGGGAAGCACTCATTAATTACTTCCCTTGCGGTTTCACACTTATGTTACAAGTTGCCAACATTTTAATTGATTGGTGTTAACACTCCAAGGGTTGCTGGGGAGGTCCTTGTTCGGGAGCTAAAAGAGGTGGGAAGCAATCTGCGAATGCAGCCCCTGGATGGCATTTATCTAACAAAGGGAACGCCACCCAGGGTCAGCACGCGCTGAGGCTTCCCTTGCGGTTTGTGGTTTTCACACCTCGTTAGCGAGGTGTGAACATTCTAAATAAACATTCTAAGTGGGGTATAGGGGTGGTCCCCGTTCGGGAGACCAATTGGGCTGTGTTCGTACGCAGTCTCTCGAACGGGGAGCAGGTAAAACACACAAGTAATCACGAATACATGGGGAACATAGGCAAATACATTACCACACTTCACGGTTTAGCTGTGATCCTGCTACACAGCTCCCCCTTAACCACAAGTCGGCATCCACAGGTGGATCCCAGCGGATCAACCTGTTGATGTCCAGGGGAAGCACCCACGGATCACTTGTCCAGGGCGGTTTGCCTGGACAGGCCGTCGGCATTGCTGCTCTGCTTACCGGGTCTGTAGTGAATAGTAAAGTCATACAGCTGCAGGGCCATGCTCCACCGAAACAGCCTGGCATTGTTCCCAGAGACCCGGTTAAGCCATACCAACGGGTTGTGATTTGTGAGCAGAGTAAATTGCTGTCCATACAAGTAGGGCTGTAGCTTTTTGAGTGCCAACACCACCACCACCAGTCACTCCTTTTCAATGGCAGAGTAGCTTACCTCCCTGGGTAATAGCTTCCTGCTGAGATAAGCTACGGGGTGTTCACCGCCATCGTCCCCGACCTGGCTCAGTACTACTCCAAGTCCGAACATAGAGGCATCTGTTTGCACGAGAAAACGTTTCCTGGGATTAGGAGCAGCCAGCACAAGGGCATTTACCAGGGCGTCCTTGAGAGGTTGGAATGCCTGCTCACACTCTGGGGTCCAAGCTACCTGTCGGGGCAAGTTATTATGGGTCAGGTCGGTGAGGGGTTTAGCAATGGTGCTATAATTGGGGACAAAATTCCTGTAGTAATCCGAAGTCCCTAGGAAGGCAAGCACTTGGGTTTTTGTGTGGGGACGGGGCCAGCTAGCGACTGCCACTTTCTTGGCCGGGTTCGGGTTTCTGTGCCCCCCACACCCTGCCCGGTGTCCTAGATACTGCACCTCTGCCATCCCGTGGTGACACTTACTGGGTTTTAGGGTTAACCCGGTCCAGTACGGTCCCCACATGGGCCAGATGTTCCTCCTAGGTATCGCTATACATGGCCATATCATCCAGGTATGCACAGGCATAGTCCTGGAGTCCTTCCAGCAATTGGTCCACCATCCTCTGGGAAGTGGCCGGGGCATTCTTCATTCCAAAGGGCATTACCTGGAACTGCTATAGGCCGAATGGAGTGACAAAGGCCAAAACCCCTTGCACAGATTTATGGTGGTGAGGTATCGTCCCCAAACATCCTATACAATAGATCATCTATACGTGGCATGGGATAGGTGTCTGACACTGTCTTGTCATTGAGCCTCCGGTAATCCACACAGAACCGTGTGGTCCCGTCCCTCTTGAGGACCAGTACTACCGGAGAGGCCAAGGGACTCCGTGACGGTTCAATGACTCCTAGGTGGAGCATCTCCTGTGTGAAAAATTGCACTTTGTCACTGGCTTTTTATGCGACAAACTGCCCTTTGCCCCTGGCTTTTGGAGGAGCCTGATTGCCAGCCTCCTGCCTTATGACTATGGCAAACACTGGCCAAAATTGGCGTTCAAATTAGTTTTTTTTTTCACACACAAACAAATATTAACACTAACTTTGGCCAGTGTTTGTGACTAAGTGGCTACTAGAAAAGACTGGACATACCCCATTTGTAATACATTGGGTTGTCTACTTTTGCAAATGGTATGCCGTCATGGGCGTAATTCTTATTCCTGGGCTATCATACGGTCTCAAAGGCAACGTAACCAATCTGGCGAATTTCAATGGGAAAAAACTGAAAAATGTAACATGCTATATTTGACCCTGTAACTTCCCAAAACACCACAAAAACTGTACATAGGGGGTACTGTTTTACACATGAGACATTGCTGAATACAAATATGTGTATTTCATTGCAGTAAAAGCAAACATTTTATTACACTCAGTTAAAATGTCACATAGAACTAAATTTTTTCTTGAAATTCTTATTTTTTTCCCATGTTTAAAATATTTTATTCATATTAAATTATGTTTCATACCTAAATATTTGATGTTAAATGAAAGCCCTGTTTCTCCTGAACAGAATGATATATAATAAGTGTGGGTGCACATAATATGAAAGAGGTGAATTACGCCTGAACAGACATATAGCGCAAATTCAAGTTTTTGTTTACATTTTTATCACAACTTGTACATTTGGCTCAGTCCTTAACCCCTTAATGACGAGTGACGGACCTGGTCCGTCACCCTGGGGAGACCCTTAACGATGAGTGACGGACCAGGTCTGTCATGGGTTAAAATTAAGCCCAGATCGCAGCGATCGCAGGGTTAACGGTGCTCCGGTCTGCCTCTGTATTAGAGGCAGACCGGAAGCACCCGATCGCGCTGCCCCTACAGGCTGTCAGAGCGAGCACATGTGCTGCAGGGACTCACAATCCACCTCCCTGCGCTTCCGGGTTCTGTGAAGTGCAGGGAGACGGATCAGAGCATAAAAAAAATAAAAAATAAAGTTTAATTAAAATCCCCTTCCCTGCCAATTGATCACTGACTACAGTGATCAATTATCAAGGTATAAATTTAACTATGATCTGATTTTTTTTTTCAAAAGGGTCAACTTTTATTTTTGTAACCCTTAATTTAATTTAATTTTATTAATTAATTTAAAAATATTAATATGATATATTTAGCTAGCTGGGGTGGTGGAAGTTAGTGGGAATTGGGGAATTGAGGAATTTGGTGTTAAGCTAACTAGGGGTTAACATTTAAAAAAGTTTAAAATAGTAAAAATCCCACCCTCCTTTACCCAGTCCTAATAAAAATTAACCCCTTCCCTGCCAGTTGATCACTAGCGACTGTGATCGAAATACAGATCCAATTTTTTTTTAACCCCTTAGGGTTAATTTATTGAATTCATTAATTAACATATTTGAAAATGATATATTTTGCTAGCTGGTGTGGAAGTTAGGGGAAATTGGGGAATTTACCGTTAGTGCTGCTTACTGCAAGCTAGGGGATAACGGTAAAAAAAAGCATATAAAAATGTTAAATCTGTAAAAAAAAAAAAAAACTGTTTTAAGAAAGTTTAGGAAAGTTTAAAAAAATTAATAAGCAAAAAAATAGTTTAAAAACTAGTTTTAAAAAGTAAGAAAAAGGCGGAGCCTAGCATCCAGTCACCCCCTTCCCCCAAAAAAATATCCCCCTACCTACCTCCTCACCCTAAAAATAACGAGGGGGGGGGACCTTTAACTAAGTACCTGTTAAAAAAAAAAATCTTACCATTCGATGTTTTCTTTCTTCTAAAATCTTATTTTTTCAGCCCCCAAAAAGGCCAAATAAAAAACCATAATATCCGACGCACTTAAAAAAAAAAAAAAAAAAAAAAACAGCGCAAAAAAAAAAATCCATCTTCACCCATGGAGGGCTCTGCGCAGACTGAGCTCTGCAATTAGGCTCAGAGCACTCTGATTGGTGAGTTTAAGCCATACAATCAGAGTGCTCTGACAGGTAAATGAAGAGACTGATACCGTGGAAATTAGGGAGTTATCTACTTATTCATTCCTGTCATTACGTGACTGGCCAAGTAACTTACATTTTATATGAATGTATGTTACTTGATTGTTGTAAGTGTTGCAAATGCTTACAGCTGAATCCTGGCTATGTTTGTATACTTTTTATTTAAAATTGTATACAATGTAACATTCTTCTTCTTTCACTGGGTAAGTATATTAGTACTTTAGTAATACTGTGCTTCGGAACTTCGGCACTTTGACACCTTCGGAAATTCGGTAATTTCGGAACTTCGGGACCTTGGCAATTCGGCACTTCGGCAATTCGGACATTCAGAAGTACCCGAATGTCCGAATTTCCCGAAATTCGTCCGAATTCATATTCGGACCGAAACGAATTGCACATGTCTAGACACGGATGCATCAAAACCCGCCATGAAAATTAACACTTAAAAACCTCAACTTGTCACGTCTCTTTTACAGCACTGTAACTTCACAAAATTGTTTCTAGGTTATACATTGGGCATATTGTTTTACTCAGAAGCTGTAACTGAGTATAATTTGGGGATTTTTATGACAGTGGTACATATCAAGTGTAGTAAATACTCAGCAAAAATGCAACATATATATAAAAATTAAATTCCCCCCCCCCCTTTCACCACAAACATTGACATAAATTGGTGAAAATTCCAACTATAGAAACTGAAATAGCCTTGTCTGTTATATGGCATTGTAGCTTCACAGAATAGTGCCAAAGGCATACAATGGGGGTATCGTTATACTCAGCAGATGTAGCTGAACACAATATGTGCAGGAATAACACACATCAGCTTTATGAAATACACATTACAAAAACCTTGTTATATGTGTATATGCCAAAATAGAGAAAAAACGCAATTTTACTCCAATATTTAGAAGAGATTGGCGATGAAATGGCTACATAAAAAGTGTCAAACTAACCTTAGGTAAATAGCCTGTGATGTCTGTTTTATATAAATATATACTTTTGTGTGGCAATTTTGTTTTCTGTGATGGCTACTAAACCTACAAGACAAACATATACCAAATTCAAAAATTGTTGCAAATTGAAATTTTATTTTAGTCCTTGTATTTTGTGACCTGTAGCTTTCAAAATAAGCTGAAATCCTCGACATATAATGTACTCTATAAATCAAGACACATTAATGAATTTATTTTGAATTACTTTTTCTAAGCTGGACATATTATGCATAACGCTATTATTGCCAAAACTGTGAAAAAAAAAATGTATTTTTGGGGGTTTATTTTTCAATTTTTTTGTCATTTTTATATAATTAATATGAATGTATCTATGTATATGTGACATCAAATTAAAGCCCTGTTTGCCCTCTAACATGACGCCACCACAGCGCTATAGCGGTGATCCAGCATTGTGTCGTGGTTTCCTCAACAAATTGATATCCATTTGGTGATGAATCCTCGTTCCTACCCAATGACAGAACCAAAATTGCTTTTTTAATAAACCACTTGTCCGGGAAAGCTTTAGCATGGGCTAATCCCATGTGGGCGAATACGTCCCCCATGTCCTTTGCAGCCTGTGATGTCTGCTTTATATAAATATATCCTTTTGTGGGCAATTTTGTTTTCTGTGATGGCTACTAAACCTACAAGACAAACATATACCAAATTCAAAAATTGTTGCAAATTGAAATTTTATTTTAGTCCTTGTATTTTGTGACCTGTAGCTTTCAAAATAAACTGAAATCCTACACATATTATGTACTTTGTAAATCAAGACATAAATTAATTGATTTTGAATTACTTGTTCTAAGCTGGACATATTATGCACACATTATTATTGCCAAAACTGTGAAATAAAATGTATTTTTGGGGGTTTATTTTTCAATTTTTTGTCATTTTTATATAATTAATATGAATGTATCTATGTATATGTGGCATCAAATTAAAGCCCGGTTTGCCCTCTAAAAAATGATGTATAATATGTGTTGGTGCAATAAATGGCAGAGATGCAAATTGCGTTTGAATACAAACAGCAGACAAATGCAGAAATGGCCTTTGTCCTTAAGTGTAAGACAAGCTTCTGAAGCTCTGTCCTTAAGGGGTGTAGGGGTTAAAACTAAAACTTTTTTTAAAACAATAGATACGAACAGTTTTATTGACACAAGGAGTGGACACCACCCTAAGTGGTTCACTCGGGTTCCAAAGAGCCAGTTCTCCATACAGTGACCATGATGTTAAGCAAGTTGAAGTTTTAAAAACTAGATTTTTGGAGAAAGCTTATTTGAAGAATTTTCTAAACACTGCATTTTTAAAACTTAAAGTCCAAATTCAGTCCAAAGTGCTCATTATTGTAGCCAGAAATAAATGTTAAATAAAACACACAATAGTCTATTTTATTTAAAAAACAAAAAACGACTCATAGAAACATAGAAACATAGAATGTGACGGCAGATAAGAACCATTCGGCCCATCTAGTCTGCCCAGTTTTCTAAATACTTTCATTAGTCCCTGGCCTTATCTTATAGTTAGGATAGCCTTATGCCTATCCCACGCATGCTTAAACTCCTTTACTGTGTTAACCTCTACCACTTCAGCTGGAAGGCTATTCCATGCATCCACTACCCTCTCAGTAAAGTAATACTTCCTGATATTATTTTTAAACCTTTGTCCCTCTAATTTAAGACTATGTCCTCTTGTTGTGGTAGTTTTTCTTCTTTTAAATATAGTCTCCTCCTTTACTGTGTTGATTCCCTTTATGTATTTAAATGTTTCTATCATATCCCCCCTGTCTCGTCTTTCCTCCATGCTATACATGTTAAGATCCTTCAACCTTTCCTGGTAAGTTTTATCCTTCAATCCATGAACCAGTTTAGTAGCCCTTCTTTGAACTCTCTCTAAGGTATCAATATCCTTCTGAAGATAGGGTCTCCAGTACTGTGTATAGTACTCCAAGTGAGGTCTCACCAGTGTTCTGTACAATGGCATGAGCACTTCCCTCTTCCTACTGCTAATACCTCTCCCTATACAACCAAGCATTCTGCTAGCATTTCCTGCTGCTCTATTACATTGTCTGCCTACCTTTAAGTCATCAGAAATAATCACCCCTAAATCCCTTTCCTCAGATGTTGAGGTTAGGACTCTATCAAATATTCTGTACTCTGCCCTTGGGTTTTTACGTCCAAGATGCATTATCTTGCACTTATCCACATTAAATGTCAGTTGCCACAACTCTGACCCTTTTTCTAGTTTACCTAAATCATTTTCCATTTGGCTTATCTCTCCTGGAACATCAACCCTGTTACATATCTTAGTATCATCCGCAAAAAGACACACCTTACCATCAAGTTAATACACATACAATAAAATTATTATACTCATTATTAATACACATACAATAAAAGGTTTAAATTGCCAAAAAGTTCATCATAAACTCTAAAAATATTAAGTTAAAAATATGAAGCTGTGGTAATGAAAAATATGTTTTTAGATCCTATCTATTCCTTAGAGATAGAGGATGTTAAGAACTCAAAGTCTCCAAATTAGCCTATCCAAGCCTCCAGCAGTATAGAATTCAGAATCCAAATATATATTTGTATTTTATTTAGATTTTATATATATATAATTAATACATGTAAAACAATTGAAAACACTGGCTGAAAAACGCCAGTTATGCAGTGTTTATAGCAAATAATAAAACATTGTTTTTAATGCTCATGGTTGACGTCCCACCTAAAAAGACAAGTAGCAGACATGGTTTGACTTTCTAAGTCTTCTTCCTGTGCTTATATCGCATTTCTATTATGACTCTTTAATACCCAAATAGTCCTGCTTCTTGTTACGTTTGATCCACACGTAGAGGAGCGTCATTCTTCATTTCCTTCAGCTTGCCAGCTTATTATGTCACCTCCTTTTCTTGCAGGTGACGTAAGTTCTGGCTGTTGGGACCGATTTCCATACTTCATTCGGGGACCCATTTTGTTTAAGGGCAAGGTTATGGATCCATTGAAATAGCAACGGTCCAATAAATATATGAAAATCATAATTGTGTATATAATATTATTTATATCAGCAAAGAAATTGAGAAAAGTAAGGCTTGGTCTTTAAAGTCCACCTTTACCCCTTAAGGACCAAATTTCTGGAATAAAAGGGAATCATGACATGTCACACATGTCATGTGTCCTTAAGGGGTTAAAATAATACTATATATAATTATTATATAATATAGATAGATAAATATATATATACACACACATATATAAAAAATGAAAATCTATATCTGTTTGTCTGTCTATATACAGCCATAGTGGTCCTGCAAGATCAGGCTGAAACAGAAGCAATGCCCACCATGGAGACTAAGATTTAAAATATATATATTTATATAATATAGTTAGCATTGAAAATATCTAATTAGACAATTCAATGGAAATTTTTTGAGGACTTAATCCTTGATAAATGGCCATGAAAAATTTGACAGCAAAAAATGTGTCTATATATGCTTTTTTTGGCAGAAGTAGCAGCCAGCAGTCAAATAGTTAAAAATAAAAGTCTGATAGTCAATATGAAGCACACATTAGTATAAAGGAGGATTTTTACCACCCCCATGCCCCCAAGTGCCATGCAGCTTTCTGTAACAAAATACAAGTATCTAGACAGCTATTTGCTACACAGTCTTTTTTGACATGGCAAAGGTTCCCCCTGTGTTCCCAACTGTATCCAGCAGGTGGGGGCTGTTATATTTAAAAAGCTACGGGCGGTAGACTTTGTAGTGTTCCACCACCAATTCATTTAATTATAAATGTGGATACTTACGGTTCCCCTTAGCCCCCCATAGCCAGCACATGTGGATTGTAATTAAAATAAATGGGGGAGGGGGGAGGGGGAGGATCTAATGTCCTCCCTGTTCTCCTTTGTACTGACCTCCACGGACTTTCATTTGATATCATTTGAGATATTTTATTTGATATATTTTAAACAAGCAACAGGGTTAGTCTTTAAAAAGGTCAATAGATATACTTTTATTAATTGGAGGTCTTTTCTCACGCAGCCAATCGGATGAGGCTGCTAGAGTTTTGGCTAATATTGAAACTAGTCAAAAGTTTATTAAAAAATATCATGTGAAACTAGTCGTTAATTATTGACCCGGTTTTACTGGTAGAATGTAATCCAAGCCAAAATCAGAAAATATATATCTCTAGTGCATTAAAGTTCTAAAAGTTACTCAAATAATAATAAAATAATACATAATAAATATTTATCTCCAGTGTCGGATGATTTGATTACAGACAATTATGGATGGAATAGTCGCCAATATGTCTTTACAATGTAGCAATCTGGAAGTTCCTCCTCAAAATGATCTTTATCAGATTATAATAAGGCTGTAAACTTAAAGAGAAGAGCATTGGAAAAGTCCATAAATATATATTAAAAACCATATCACACAAATTGAAAACTCACAACTCAGATCTGTGGTGAAATTTCTAGTAATAAGTGGTCTACATCCACTGGAGTCTGACCTGACATTCTTCGTGTACAGCAACCCAAACCATATAGACAGGTTATCACTCCTTAATGGGATGTTAAAGTCACCAATGTAGTGTTTTGTTGTAGTGATCCTGTCCTGTTTAGCCTGCAATGTAAATCATGAGGTTTTCTAGAAACTTTACATTTACATTGCTGGGTTAAATCCACCTCCCGTGGCTGTCTTCCTCTACAGACACGTCCTGTGAAAAAGTGTTCTGTGCAGGAAGGCGCTTAAAAAATAAGAAATGTCGTGTAATACAGCTGCTACTACCCCCGTGTGGGAATCTCTTAACCCACTACAGAAATTGGAATAGTGGAAAAGGAACGGGGCTAGAAGGTAAAACCCTCTACATAACCCTTATAATGGAGCGCTAAAATATTAACGTTACTCATATCTATTTATATTTTAGCTCTCCACCATAAGGGCAGAGGGTTTTACCTTCCAGCCCCTTTCCTTTTCCTCCACTACAGACACGTCCGCTGCACCGAGAGTAAAAACTGGTCAATTGACGTAGACGCTCATAGTAAAGCAATGAATACATTCTGGGAAAGATTGTATGAACGCAGCACTCGCTACACATGCGCATCATATCCACAACGATCTTACATAGTTATATATAGCTACATAGCTGAAAAGAGACTTGCGTCCATCAAGTCCTCCCTCACATATGTTTTTGCTGTTGATCCAAAAAAAGGCAAAAAACCCAGTTTGAAGCGCTTCCAATTTTGCAACAAACTAGGAAAAAATTCCTTCTTGACCCCAAAATAGCAGTCAGATGTCTCCTTGGATCAAGCAGCTATTACCCCACTAATTAGAAATTATATCCCTGTATGTTATGTTTTAGCAAGTATTTATCCACTTGCTGCTTAAACATCTGTATGGACTCTGATAAAATCACCTGTGACAGACCTCTCTGTCTCTGTCTCTGCTTCACCTTGGTTCGTCTGTTTGTTCGGTTATTGCCCGGTCCCTATGTTTAATTCCCTTTTTCCTGAAAGAACTACCGAATGGCGGGCCACCCAGCAGGGAAGTGTGCTGCTTGTTAACCTCTTGACCTCATTAGAACGTGTAATTAACCGCAGACACTTTCTATTGTCGAATGGTCGGCTGGGTGGTCGTCGTTCGTATGAACAAACACGTGCGGCGGCCATCTTGGACATTCGAACGCCTAGCGGTGTTCGTCGACGAAGCTATGGAACTAAAAATGGACACTATTTTCATAGGAACACCGCTGAAGCCGCCGACCCTCCTTCATCTTGTTCATCCGTTCATACGAACGCCATGCCGTTTGGTACATTACTAGGCGAACAGAGCCACCCTAGATAGTTATCCCATGGAGCACATTCATATGACGAAAAGAGTATGTGAAAGACTTTGGCTCCATGTTGATTGAACTGTGTGTATGGGATCTGAGTGTTATTCAGTGATTTTGTGCTATCAGTGATATTGTGCGCTCAGATATAAGCTATCTGGGGATACGTTGAATGTGGGGATTCTGTTCGGTAGTTTTGGATTATGTATTTTTATGCATTTTTATTATCCTTGTAAAATGGAGGTAATGCTCTATCCTTGGAGATAATTGAGCTACTTATAGTATTTAACTCAATTATCTCCAGCAGCCCCAGACTGGCCATCGGGCACACCGGGCAAATGCCCGGCGGGCCGCGGTTGCCATGGGCCGAGGCCGGCAGGGGAGGTCCCAGGATCTCCTCTGCCGGTCTATGCAGGGCTGGCATTATCCGAGAGCCAGCCCCGCTGTTTTCAATGACGGGCCGGTGGGGAGATCAAAGATCTCCCTTACCAGCCCACTTCCATAGACCTGCGGCTGGGGAGTGAGCGAGGGAGAGGAGGACCCGGCGGAGCTCTATCTTGCAGCTCTGCCGGGTTCCTCTCGCGAGATCCGGAGCATTGCCATGGCAAAGACCGGAACTCGCGAAAGTGAACTCTAGCCCACAGGCTAGAGTTCACTCACTCACCACTGGACCACCAGGGATGGTGTCACCGTGCCGATCCCCCCCCAAAGGAAGTCACCTTTGACGAAACGCGTTGGATTGAGTATTCTAAAGACTTTTTGTTCTTATTTCATTTTATGATTGTATTTGTTAATTTATTATTATTTTTGGCACTTAGTGGTTTGTGACCAGCTGCTGTTCCACCTTCTGCACAGATTCATTTACCATCCTGTTCCACTTGCTAGTGGAGATGTGCTGGCTGATTGCTACCTGAATGTAAGTGCAATCAGTGCAATAAAAATAGTTTTACATTTTAACAGTACTACTCTATGTATATATTTTTATCCTTTTGAGGATTTCCACTTGAAGAGTTCCCTGTATACAGATACCCCTAAGGGGAGATGATCGCAGACCACCAGTACTTCTTGTAAGTTCTCTACCTCGTGGGTGCTGTTTTCACTTGTCATTACATACTTCACTATATATTACTTATTATCCTTTAGATTTGTTCCGGATCACGTCCTGTTCTACAGGTTGTATCTTTATTTGCACCTGTTATATTGTATGTGCTATCCCACCTTTGAGCTCCTATGGCTTTCTGCAGCTATATCAGCTAATATGTTGTTCTTTTATACATTCCATTTTGAGTGAGTGAGGTACACTCTTGGTGATAGCACATCTTCACTTCTTAGGTTACGTTATAGTAAATTTTTTGTATACACATACTGCACTACTCAGTTATATACACTCACTAGATCTCCTACACATTTTGGGTCCTTCAAACACACACTAGACTCCTGTATACACACACACTGCACCACCTACACACACACACTACATTCCTAAAATACACACTCTGGATCCCTTATAAACACCCTAGATTCATTGTAAACATACACATACTACACCACACTCTCTACAACCCCTACAAACACTACATCACCTATATATACACACACACACACACACACACACTATAGCCTGTATGCACACACTTACTACATCCCCTACACACACATTCTCTACAGCCCCTAGCCATATATGCATTACATTACACCAAAAACACAACACGACTAAAACCGACCTTATTACATAATACCACACCACAATCAGCTCACTCTACACACACACAATCCCACTAGCAGGCTCCAAACACATGCACAATACTCTTTCCTGGCCCTTTTGTCTCCTGGTATCCATTTATAGAGACACCAGAGACAAGTTGCAAGGAAACACAGTGCAAGCATGTTATTAAATTTGCTTGCACTGTGCAGAACAAATACAGGGCTTTTTTTCTCATGCTAGAGCTCTGGGCATGGTCTGCCCTGGAAGAGCATTGAACCAACATGCTTACTTTAAGAGGGGGCGTGTTTGTCATTGGTGATGACGAAACACACCCTCTCTGCCCCGCCCCCTTCTTAGTGGGCCACTGTGATAAAAAAATGCCCAGGCTGAATTTTTCTCCCAGTCCGGTCCTGATCTCCAGGATAGAGAGGAAGGTCCTATACTGTTCAGGTGGGAGTGTTATACCTGTACTGTTGTGATTGGTTATTGCAAGAATTTGTCACAGTCTTCCACCAGGTCCCCTATGGGAGTGTCCCTGGGTGGAAGACCTGCATAAAAGCCGGGCATGTAGCCCACATTAAACAGATTCCTGCTTGACCCTCAATACAGAGCCTCGTCTCGTAGTTGGGGGGGGATTGTTCATGTGTTTTCCTGTTCGGCAGTTAGGAGTGTTCGGTAGCTGACTTCGTGTTCGGGAAGGGAACATCTTTGGCGGCGTTAACCCCTTCTATACCCGGGGTGCCATTACACCACCTCTTCAGGCAGAGAATTCCATATCCTTGTTGCTCTTATTGTAAAAAAAAAACTTTTCTTTGCCTTAGATGAAATCTCCTTTCTTCCAGCCTAAATGTGCGACCTCGTGTCCTATGTATAGCCCTGTTTATGAATATATTTCCAGATAATGGTTTGTACTGGCCCCGAATATATTTGTATAATGTTATCTTATCCCCTCCGAGGTGCTGTTTTTCCAAACTAAAGAGATTAACATTTTTTAACCTTTCTTCATAACTAAAATGCTCCATTCCTTTTATCAATTTTGTAGCTCGTCTCTGGACTTTTTCTAATGCCATGTTATCCTTCTTTAGAACAGGCGCCCAAAATTGCCCAGCATATTCAAGGTGTGGTCTTACCAGTGATTTTTAAAGAGGCAAAATTAGATTTTCATCCTGAAAATTTTATTTTTTTTGTCAATCTGGTTTTTATTTAAGGCATATGAGATGGGATACAGAAGAGAAATCAGGGGAAATGCACAAATGATTTACAGCATTGGGTTTAAGACATCAGTAATGTATCACATTTCTAGGTTAATAATGCCCCATTTTATTTTTTGAACTGGAAAAAGTATTTGAATAGAAGCTGAACCTAAGTAGGTTAAGATTAGCTAAAGTGACACCGCCAACATCTAAGCAAGTCAGGTACACAAGATGCTACGGTGCTTAGTTAGTTAAGTTAGTGTGACTGCAATATACAAGCGTGTAGAGACGTGTTTTCAGGCCGTCGGATTACGAGACTAGTCGATTGAGATATATCAGTGGAACTCTGTACCGTTCCAGCAATACTGCATGCATACAATGGTGACTGTGTAGTCAGGCTAGTACATTTTGCCCACAGCGAAAGTGAGCTCATAATAAGCAGTGAGTAACAAAACGGTCAGCATAGTTTAGAGTAGGTAAGGTGAGGAAATCGAGCATGTTAGGCAATATGGCCTGGCCAGTGTTTGCATTACAAACTGAGGATACAGCGGACCTGTGTGAATTAACTAACACCAAAGTAAACAAACGTAAACAATCCCAACAGTAAGGCAAGCAGTATTAGCATTGAAGATATTGCAATAATGCAGTGATACGCTAGGACATCGGGTATACAGTGCTCACATGATACATGATAGGCATGTTGTAACTGGTTTAGCTAGCTGTTGATGTAGGCAATGCTAAAGCATAATACTTGCGTATCAAGGGACCCCTTGGGGCTGTGCCAAGCCAGGCAACTGAGGTAATGGTTTGCAACGCTCCCAGTTCAAAGTCCCAGCTAAGTACCAGTGAGGTCGCCAGGCAGTGACTGGCATGTCCAGTTGTGTCTGTGGTTGTACTCAGCCCACCCCGCATGGTGCGCTTCTCCGGCGGTGAGGTCAGATGATTCGCTCCAGTGCCGTGGTGTCACTGCGTCCGGGGGCCGCCTGTCTTTGGCCTGAGACCTTAGTGGGTGCTTTTGCCCAGTTGCCATTGATCCCATCACCAGGATCGTGGGCCCAGGGATCTGCCGGAGCCCGGTCTCCCTGGGTGTATTGCAGGCTACGGAGGATTTCCTCCTGGTGAGCGCCCAGCTCAGATGAAGGGTAAGCGGTCACAGCGGCAGCATCTTCCACGTGGGCGATGCGACTTGTTGGTACACTAGTGCCTTGCGCTCGGTATATTTCCAGGCTTAGGGGCTGCTGGACAGTTCGGGTTGTCTGCTGATGCCCGGTCGCTGGCTGCAACGGTGGCTGTGGTTGTGCTGCACGGGATTCAGTCCGGCGCCAGAACGCTGCACAGATTCTGTCGAAGGTATCATTGAATCGTGCCTCCCATGCTGGCATCCGTGTGTTCTCCTCCTCAGTCGCATTTTAGGATGTTGTAAAGGAGTAACCTGGGGGACTGGTGAGTCCTTTGTGCTTTGTAGTCTTTGTGCTTTGTAGTGCTTTGTAGGTTATGGCACTCTGACAGCGGGTGGCTGAGAGACCGGCCATGTCTCCCCTCCATGTGGTCCATCTTTCAGGTAGGCCGCAGTGAGTGTTTTGGTCGCGGATCGTGGACGGTGCTCCCCAGCCGCTTGTGGGTGATCCCCCTTCAGTGTGGGGTTCCGATTGTAGCTCTTGAGCCTCGGTTTAGCAGTCGTTGAGCTGCTTTTTTGTAGTTTTCGCAGTGGTTATTTGAGGAGCTCCCCTCAGACACGTCCGTCGGCCATGTTAGCTAGACCCCACCCCCTTCATCCTGAGAATTTATGCCCCTATTTTTACATGACAAAACCTTACTGGCCTTAGCAACTGCAGATTGACATTGATATTGCTGCCTAATTTGTTGTCTATAACAATTCCCAAATCCTTCTTGTGTGTGGTTATCCCTAATTCACTACCATTTAAGGCAGGGGTAGTCAACCTTTTTCTACCTTCCACCCACTAATGCATCTTTCTTGATGGAAAAATTTCCTTACCGCCCACCAATTTGGTACAATTCCTGAAAGAAATCTTCTATGGGAGCCTTGGATTGGATCATCCTTGGAAGAGGCCATGTCGCCTCAAAAATGTTGCGGAAGGCGACGAGGAGAGGAACACTGAAGCAGATTTGACTATTGATAGGAGTTATCCTTTTTCTTTCAATTCTGTCACCTCAGTGGAAACATTGAAATTCAGTTTCAAAGAGATACTGAAAGCTTGTGTCAAAGAGTCATCAAATAGAACTGTTAAAAGATATTTAAAATTCAGATTTTGTAGGAGACAAGCAAGAACGCCTCTTTTTCTTTGTTTTCCTGGAGCGTATTAATTTCTCTTCCTCTCTGCCTTTAAAAAAAAAAAAAAAGGAGAGACATAGAGAGCGAGAGAGATAGAAGAAAAAGACGGCTAACAGACTGCTGCTGCTGCAAGAAAAGTGCCCTTATTTGAGATAACTGCTTGAAAGATTTAGCAATTAATAATAAGACCATTGTTCTCTTTTCTCCACTTCTTAAATAATTAACCAAAAAAAAAAGTTATAACAAGCTAATACGCAATAAAAAAAAAAAAAAAAAAAAAAAAGATAAAAGCTCTTTACATGAACTGACAAATACAGGGAAACATAGCAGTTCCCAAAATATAAAGTTAAAAGAAATAGGTAACAATTAAAAAGAAAAAATGCGTATATTGGGTTAAAAAACAATTAGAGTGCTACAATCACCTGTGGGGTCACTCCACCACACATAAAATCAGTGAAAGTCAAATCGTATAAATGGTGAGAGCACACACATATAATGAAATACTTTACCCTTGTATTCAGTTAAAATCCTGTAAACATAAAATCAGGACAAAAACATAGGGTAATAACGTAAAAAATATTTAAATAAATAGTGAATAATTGACAAACTCACATATTGCTGAGCCACTTAAAAGCTGACTCAGACTAAGAGCGTTAAATGGATAGGAAGTAGTGATGGCTGAAATCTAATGCTGACTGTTTTGCTTTTCCTTCTTTAAAATGCCCAGGATGACGGTTCTTTTTAAAAAGGTTTTATTGCAAAGTAATAGACAGCAGCAAAAATGATTAAACAGCAGTCTCACTCTCCACACACTGACGCGTTTCAGCCGAAGCTTTTCAAAGTGTGAATCCATTCAGTTCAAACTTCTTTTAAATAGGAGTCCTTTCGCGCCCTTTTCCTGCTTGCGTTTTCGGCTCCTCCCTTTTTTTCTGACGCAACCAGCAACCGGGCATCCTAGCGTCTGTCGTTACCCCCTTCACTTCCGCATTCGTAATAGTGACGTAGGGGTATGGGCGGGAACTCCTCTGCCGGCAACTCATTAGCATTCGCAAACGTTCTTCATTATACCGTACGGTATATTAACACCATTCAAAACATTGCAACTTTCTAACAAACAGGTGGATACATATATTTACTCTGTGTACATAAGACATTTTATAACACATACAGCATCCATTTACCCACAACCTTAATAGTAAAAATGATACTTGTACCCACTCTGTACAAGGGAAATAGTAAACATACATCAATAAATGCATTTAAGAACATATATAAAAATTAATTTCAAACTATTCAGCTCTGCTAAAAAAAACAAAGTGGAAAGAGGGGAGATATATTAGAATAAATTCACAACATAAAATATGGAAACATACTTCCAAAATCTTTGTTATTTCTGATAAAATTTAAAGATGTATACACATATAATTGATTTAAGAAACTTGGTTTTGATTTTTGCAAATTTACAATCCAATAATATAAAAATAGTTTAAATATTTAAAAACAATAAAAATAATAAACTTTATATTACCTAAAAATCATATTAGGATTAGTGGACATTATTTAAATATAGGGATTTATTTCGAAATCAGCATTAAGCCCCCTTGGTATAAGTGTATCCAAATCAAAAATCCATCTCATTTCAGTCTTACTGAGGGCATTATCTCCACCTCTCCAATGGATTTTTTATATGATCAATTGCAAAAAGGTCCAAACAACTAGGATCTCCGTTATGATACTCCATAAAATGTTTAGACACACTATGATTAGGGAATTTTCTTTGGATGTTGCATATATGTTCACTGATTCGTATTTTAAATTACATGTGATAAAATATTGGATTTTATATTCCTTTTTTGAATTAGAGGAGCTAAATTTAAAAATTCTTCGATTATTTCTACTTCTTGTTTTACACCCTTTACAACTTCCACAATAACAAAAATCCCTTTTGTTCCTTTAAAAAACTATTCGGGCGTTCTTTCTTGTCCTTATCTAAAAAGCTATTTGTCCGAATTCGTTAAAATTACTTGCTCCCCTAAAAATAAGTCTTGGTTTATCTCCTATAAATGGACGTATTTCATCGTCTATATTTAAAACATGCCAATTTTTATTGATAATTTTCTGTAAATCTTGATTATTAGAGTTAAAATTAAAAATTAGGGGGATAATTTCTTGTGCTTCTTTATCAATCTTTTTCTCCTAATATTCTAACAGTTCCAACCTATTTTCCTCTTGCACTTGTTTATATGCTTTTTCTTCAATTCTTTTGTCATATCCTTTCTCTAAAAATTGCTTTTCTAAAATCTTAGCTTGGTCTATAAAATCTTGTTCTTCCGTACAATTTCTTTGGATTCTTAAAAACTGTCCTTTTTGTATATATATATATATATATTTGGACGTATTGTATGTGTGAGGGGCACAGTGTGTGTGTGTGTGAGGGGTGCAGTGTGTGTGTGTGTGTGTGTGTGTGTGTAAGAGGGGTGCTGTGTGTGAGGGTGTTTTTATCTGCCGTCACATTCTAGGTTTCTAATTTTCTTTGTTTGTTAACTCACTGAGGGTTATTTTATAATATATATATGTGTGTGTGTGTGTGTGTGTGTGTGTGTGCTGTATATGTGTGGCAGTGTGCTGTGTGTCTGATGGTGCTTTGTGTTTCTGGGTGCTGCGTGTGTCTGAGGGTGCTGTGTGTGTCTGAGGGTGCTGTGTGTCTGGGTGAATTTATTTTTATCTAACTTTATATTTTTATTTTATTAATAAAAAAAATAAGTTATATCCCCCCTCCCTTCTTACCTTTACCCTGTGAGGGGGAGGAGCCGTTCTGCCACGGAGTGGGGAGCCATGCTGCCTTCCCTGGTGGTCTCAGTGGTGAGAGTTAACTCTAGCCTGCAGGCTAGAGTTCACTCTCTCGAGATCTAAAGCGTTGCCGTGGTAACCAAGGCAATGCTCAGACCTCGTGAGAGGAACCCGACGGAGCTGCTGGTTAGAGCTCCACCGGGTCCTCTCTCCTCTCCCTCCCCAGCCAGCAGCAGTGTTACAGTACAGTGCCTGTGCCACAAAGGCACACAGCAGGGCCGACGCTCGGGTACAGTACTGTATCCCCGATGGCCAGTCCGGGCCTGAAAACAGTAATAAACAGGACAACACTCCCACATAAAGTAAACAATCCATCCCCCTCTGCCTCTGATATAATTAAAATAGCTAATACAATAACCTAGTTATCCACAGGCAGAAAAACACACATTTTCCCCAAAGTACAGAAAACACCCCAAAACATAACATATCCCCATTACATCCCCGGATAGCCCTGATGTGGGTGAACAACATATCCAAAAATCACCCAGATCAAAGCAGGGGTTCAGGAAATTCCTGGAAGTCTCTTTTGACTGACTGCACACATGATTTCATTCCCAAAACAGTTCCAGAAAATTTGGCTGTGCGGCCGGTCTATTTCCAATGGCTTAGTTCATTTAGAATGCACAAACGGGTGCTGTTAGTGCACAAAATCCATGTTGAAGTGCAGTTCGGATTGTCAAACGGCGTTCGACTCCCGTCGAAGAGTCGAAGTCCAGAAAAGGTAAAGTTTTGCCATTGCGTGTCCGAATTGAGTTCCATGAACTCGACGACAAAACAACGCTGAACTCGTTCGACTGAATAAAATAGCCGCCGCCACGTGTTCGAATGTCGAATGGCGGCCACTTCAACTACTTCGACACTTCGGCTGTATCCGAAGTGCCACTTCGACTAGTTCAAAAGTTAAAGTACATTGTGCCAAGTCCCAATAGGCACTATTAGGGTCTCTCGGGCAAAATAAATTAAAGGGGCCATAGTCACAGGGCAAAAGAGTGGCAAGTAGTCCCCTCCAAATACAAGTGTCGAGGTTACTTTCGCCACAGGGACTATGAAACATTCAGGAGAGCAGGGGGAACAATGAAAGGTACAGGAGGGATTATAAAAGGTTCAGGAGGGGAGACAATAAAAGGCACAGAAAGGATATTGAAAGACACAGAGGGACTGAGGGGGCACCGTGAGTTACCGCACCAGAGGACACCAACCCTAGTGATGCAACTGCTGGCCTTCAATAAACAGATCCTGTTATACCCTTCATCAAGTCTCGGCTGATTTGGGGTAACCAAGAGCTCTAATCACGGCTTCACTTGGGAAATGGGAGAATCACAAAGGATATATTCAGTCAGAGTAGAGGGGATCCATTGCACCCTGACTGATATTTTAATAAAGTCAAATCTGCAATTTACCTGGGTTTACCCAGCGAAAGTCCTGCTGACTTATAAAGAAGAAAGACACATGATAACCACCAAAGAACAGGGAAACCATCTATGGGAAAAAATGGAACATTGTATCTGATCTTTAAAAAAAGACAAAAGGGAATAAGAATAGAGGGAGGAGGGAATGAGAGGATAGAGATTGGAAAAAATATGTTTTTCTTCTCTCTCACTCTCTGTCCCCTCTTTTCTATAAGCCTGATCGATCAACAGATAGCAAATGTTTCTCCACTACTTTAGATGGAGTATGATTGAAAGATTAGTAAACAATGATAATCCTCAAATGTCTTCTTTCACTATCAGTGGAGGTACTCGATATTTCAATTTATGTAGACCTCTCCCATTCGGTTCCCTGACCAACTTCATTAGCTTTGTAGGAGCTTAACTGAAGTAAAGGATTGGTCAGAGAGAGAAGGGAAGAACTCTCGAGCAATCCGAGTATGAATGTGTGGTATGTATGGACTTTTGGGGTGGAATAAGGAAGAAATTGTATAAAAAAAATTTATGTTACATTTCTTCTGACACAATTAGAGAATATTTCACAGGGTTCAATTGTTAATAGGAAAAGATTTCAATTCTAGAGAAAATGTTATAGGATAAGAGGACTGTCCAGGAGCCCGGATAACATCAGGGGCTGATGGATTGCCTCTAAAGTACGCCTACGTCTGAACTCCTAAAGAAAGGGAATATTTCTCAAAATAACACAAATATAATGAAAGGAACCCTCAAAACCAAGGGGTCTTGTTACAAATGGCTATTTGTAACTGGCCCTTTAAATGAAAAATTGCCCTGCTTCCCTGGATTGTGGAGAAGCCTATTTGCCAGCCTCCTGCCTCATGACTATGGCCCCTGGAAGATTGTGCCCCTGAAAATGTATTTACTTTTATTGGGTGTGTATGGCCCTTTAAGAACCGTCTGGGGACATATTGTGACTTTGGTGAACAATGCCCCTTTAAGACTATGTCCCCAGACCTTTAAAATAACTTGTTCCTGGCTTTCCCCCACTTGGTTCAGTAAATAGGGCTTACTGAACCAAGTATTACACAGGCAGACCACCCAGAAGCTAAAGTGTGCAGGCAATTTACCTCCCAGGCTGTGAGGTTACTGCAGGTTAATTGCACGTGGCGGCGGCCATCTTGGTTTCCTCGAATGCGGTCAGCGGTGTATGCTAAAGATTCTGTGGAACTAAAATCGGCTACACATTTTACCGAACACCGCTGACCCTTACCTTCTTCCATACGGATCTTGCAGCTCCAGAGACTAAGTCCCGTTCGAAATGGGACTTAGTCGTTTTTTCGCATGAAATTGACCGACCGCACAGCCCAAATCTATGGAACTGTTTTGGGCAGGAAATTGTGCTTGCGGTCGGTCATAAAGGACTTCCAGCTAACTTTTGATCCACTGGAGGGATTTGGCTGATTTTTGGAAGTGTTTATGTTTGATGTATGCTGAGTCTGAATATGCAACTTATTGAAATTGGATGTATGGTTTTAAAGTTACAGTGTGTGTGTAAAAACTGTATTTTTATTGTATGTAATAATTGGTTTAACTGTTTATCTGAGGGGAGGGAATGTGTGGGTTGTACCAGATGTGTGATTGGTGATTTTATGCCTCCCCCTGGGAGTGTCCTATTTGCATGTAACCTCAATAAAAGCCAGGCTGGGTGTTCCAGCATCTCAGACCTCTTCTGACCCTCTAACTTGTAGCCTCGACTCATGTTTGTAGGGGACAGCTATAATCACTACAGGGATTGCTATGCTCTTCATACTCCCTTAGCTGTTGAACTCTTGTAAGAGCTCTTGTTCCTGATCCTGCTTCGCTCGACAGAAGGAAGAGGTTCGCCTATTGGAACCTGGAGCCTGGTCGTAGGTCCAGGGCGCAGAGCAGACGGCGAGATACCAGCCCAGCAGCGGTGGTTCGTGGAGTCTGCAGTGCTTATGGTGGCTGCGGTGCTGATGGTCCTTTGGTAAGCGCTAGGAGCATCCATTTCTACGGTCCAACTTCCAGCCAGCCTGGAGGCAACCGTAACAGGTCCTAACAGGAGGACATCCAATACAGAGAAGGATGGAGATCCTACCTTTATTAATGATAGGGAATGTGGTAACAAATGACTAAGGTGAAAAATAAGGGAGAAAGACTGGATAGTGCTCAGGGTTTGCTACAGACACTGGGTGTCAGAAAAGCAAGTAAAAAGTCTCTGGATATCACTCCAGTGTCACATTGCCCAGAGATCACTGAAGAGAACCAAAAAGTATAAGCAAAAGGGGAAGTAAAAGAGGAGACAAGGATAGAAGGGTCTATGGAAGATCCCTATCTAAACTTCAATAAAACTCCCCCAGAAATTACCTCGGCACTGTGAACAAGTCACTAGTGCCTACCTAAACCTCTCTCCCAAACTTAGTCAGAACTAAACTAAGTGTTAATCATAAAACAACATAGTGCTGAATAGTGATGTACCGAACTGTCCGCCGGCGAACAGTTCCCGGCGAACTTAGCGTGTTCGCGTTCGCCGTGGCGGGCGGACACATGCGCAGTTCGATCCGCCCCCTATTCATCATCATTGGGCAAACTTTGACCCTGTGCCTCTCGGTCAGCAGACACATTCCAGCCAATCAGCAGCACTCCCTCCCTTCCACACCCTCCAACCTCCCTCCCAGCATCCATTTTCGATTCATTCTGAAGCTGCATGCTTAGTGAGAGGAGGGAAAGTTTAGCTGCTGCTGATTAGATAGGGAAATTGATAGCTAGGCTAGGGTATTCAGTGTCCACTACAATCCTGAAGGACTCATCTGATCTCTGCTGTAAGGACAGCACCACAAAAAGCCCTTTTTAGGGCTATAACATCAGGCTGCTTTTTTTTTTTTTTTTTTCCTGTGTAATGTAATTGCAGGTGCCTGCCTGCCAGCTTCTGTGTGAGGTTCACATTGGATACTGTGCCTACTTGCCCAGTGCCACCACTCATATCTGTTTTTACAATAGGTTAAGCTTTACATTTAAAAGAAATAATTTTTTTTCACTGTAATAGAAGAGCAGTTGCCTGCCTGCCAGCTTCTGTGTCAGGTTGGATGCCTTGCCCATTTGCACAGTCAGTGCCACCACTCATATCTGTTTTAACAATAAGTTAAGCTTTACATTTAAAAGAAATAATTTGTTTTCACTGTAATAGAAGAGCAGTTGCCTGCCTGCCAGCTTCTGTGTCAGGTTGGATGCCTTGCCCATTTGCACAGTCAGTGCCACCACTCATATCTGTTTTAACAATAGGTTAAGCTTTACATTTAAAAGAAATAATTTTTTTTCACTGTAATAGAAGAGCAGTTGCCTGCCTGCCAGCTTCTGTGTCAGGTTGGATGCCTTGCCCATTTGCACAGTCAGTGCCACCACTCATATCTGTTTTAACAATAGGTTAAGCTTTACATTTAAAAGAAATATTTTTTTTTCACTGTAATAGAAGAGCAGTTGCCTGCCTGCCAGCTTCTGTGTCAGGTTGGATGCCTTGCCCATTTGCACAGTCAGTGCCACCACTCATATCTGTTTTTACAATAGGTTAAGCTTTAGATTTAAAAGAAATAATTTTTTTTCACTGTAATAGAAGAGCAGTTAGTTGTCTGCAAGCGTCTGGGTGTCAGGCCTACTTCAGCATGTGCTCTGCAGACCTGTGCCAGCGTGCTTTGACAGTTGCCAATCATATCTGGTGTCTCTTTAGCGTGCTTTTACAAAGAAAAAAGGTTTCCAGTGTAAGCTAATAGCAGCCAGTCAGTGTCCTTCAAGCGGCTCTGTCAGGCCTTCCTTCAGCGTGTGCCCTGCACAACCCTGCCAGCGTACTTTGACAGTTGCCACTCATATCTGGTGTCTCTATAGTGTGCTTTTACAAAGAAAAAAGGTTTCTAGTGTAAGCTAATAGCAGCCAGTCAGTGTCCTTCAAGCGGCTCTGTCAGTCCTTCCTTCAGCGTGTGCTCTCCAGAACTGTTCCAGTGCACATTGCCAATCATATCTGGTGTCTCTATAGCGTGCTTTTAAAACCAAAATTTTTTTTTCACTGTTATAGATTGAATAGCAGTTACTTGTCTTCAAGCGGGTGTGTCAGGCCTACAGTGTGTGCTCTGCAGAACTGTTCAAGTGCACATTGCCAATCATATCTGGTGTCTCTATAGCGTGCTTTTACAAAGAAAAAAGGTTTCTAGTGTAAGCTAATAGCAGCCAGTCAGTGTCCTTCAAGCGGCTCTGTCAGTCCTTCCTTCAGCGTGTGCTCTCCAGAACTGTTCCAGTGCACATTGCCAATCATATCTGGTGTCTCTATAGCGTGTTTTTAAAACCAAAATTTTTTTTCACTGTTATAGATTGAATAGCAGTTACTTGTCTTCAAGCGGGTGTGTCAGGCCTACAGTGTGTGCTCTGCAGAACTGTTCAAGTGCACATTGCCAATCATATCTGGTGTCTCTATAGCGTGCTTTTACAAAGAAAAAAGGTTTCTAGTGTAAGCTAATAGCAGCCAGTCAGTGTCCTTCAAGCGGCTCTGTCAGTCCTTCCTTCAGCGTGTGCTCTCCAGAACTGTTCCAGTGCACATTGCCAATCATATCTGGTGTCTCTATAGCGTGCTTTTAAAACCAAAAATTTTTTTTCACTGTTATAGATTGAATAGCAGTTACTTGTCTTCAAGCGGGTGTGTCAGGCCTACAGTGTGTGCTCTGCAGAACTGTTCAAGTGCACATTGCCAATCATATCTGGTGACTCTATAGCGTGCTTTTACAAAGAAAAAAGGTTTCTAGTGTAAGCTAATAGCAGCCAGTCAGTGTCCTTCAAGCGGCTCTGTCAGTCCTTCCTTCAGCGTGTGCTCTGCAGACCTGTGCCAGCGTGCTTTGACAGTTGCCAATCATATCTGGTGTCTCTATAGCGTGCTTTTACAAAGAAAAAAGGTTTCTAGTGTAAGCTAATAGCAGCCAGTCAGTGTCCTTCAAGCGGCTCTGTCAGTCCTTCCTTCAGTGTGTGCTCTCCAGAACTGTTCCAGTGCACATTGCCAATCATATCTGGTGTCTCTATAGCGTGCTTTTAAAACCAAATTTTTTTTCCACTGTTATATATTGAATAGCAGTTACTTGTCTTCAAGCGGGTGTGTCAGGCCTACAGTGTGTGCTCTGCAGAACTGTTCAAGTGCACATTGCCAATCATATCTGGTGTCTCTATAGCGTGCTTTTACAAAGAAAAAAGGTTTCTAGTGTAAGCTAATAGCAGCCAGTCAGTGTCCTTCAAGCGGCTCTGTCAGTCCTTCCTTCAGCGTGTGCTCTCCAGAACTGTTCCAGTGCACACTGCCAATCATATCTGGTGTCTCTATAGCGTGCTTTTAAAACCAAAATTTTTTTTTCACTGTTATAGATTGAATAGCAGTTACTTGTCTTCAAGCGGGTGTGTCAGGCCTACAGTGTGTGCTCTGCAGAACTGTTCAAGTGCACATTGCCAATCATATCTGGTGTCTCTATAGCGTGCTTTTACAAAGAAAAAAGGTTTCTAGTGCAAGCTAATAGCAGCCAGTCAGTGTCCTTCAAGCGGCTCTGTCAGTCCTTCCTTTAGCGTGTGCTCTCCAGAACTGTTCCAGTGCACATTGCCAATCATATCTGGTGTCTCTATAGCGTGCTTTTAAAACCAAAATTTTTTTTTCACTGTTATAGATTGAATAGCAGTTACTTGTCTTCAAGCAGGTGTGTCAGGCCTACAGTGTGTGCTCTGCAGAACTGTTCAAGTGCACATTGCCAATCATATCTGGTGTCTCTATAGTGTGCTTTTACAAAGAAAATTTGTTTTTCACTGTTATAGATTGAATAGCAGTTACTTGTCTTCAAGCGGGTGTGTCAGGCCTAGAGTGTGTGCTCTGCAGAACTGTTACAGTTCACATTGCCAATCATATCTGGTCTCACAGTAGCTTGCTACTAATCCCCCAAAAAATGACAGGCAGAGGCAGGCCACCCCGCAGGGGCCGTCGTGGTCGTGGTGCTGTGATTCCCTTTTGCCCTAGAATAATGCCCAGTTTTCAGAAGCCACGTTCCCTGAACTTGAAAAGTTCTGAGGACATAGTTGACTGGCTAACACAAGACACCCAATCTTGTACAGCCTCCGCTCGGAACCTTGACGCACCATCCTCCTCCAGCTTAGCTTCAGGCACCTCTCAAGATACCACTCACCCGCCTGCCGCCACCACCAAAACTAGCACCACAGCCGCTTTACTTGGTATGTCAGAGGAGTTATTCACACACCCGTTTGAAGAAATGAGTGATGCGCAACCATTATTGCTAGAGGATGTAGATAACAGGGATATGTCTCAGGCAGGCAGCATTAAACACATGGAGGTACGGTGTGATGATGATGATGTTGTACCCGCTGCTGCTTCCTTTTCTGAGTTGTCAGATACAAGCAAAGCGGTTGATGATGACGATGCGTCCATGGATGTCACGTGGGTGCCCGCTCGGCAAGAAGAAGAACAGGGCGAAAGTTCAGATGGGGAGACAGAGAGGAGGAGGAGACGAGTTGGAAGCAGGGGGGGGTCGTCGCAAGGAGCTAGTGGCACAGTCAGACAGCATGCATTGGCACCCGGGGTCAGCCCGACAGCACGCCAATCAACGCATGCTTTGTCCACCACCAGAATGCCGTCATTGCAGAGCTCAGCAGTGTGGCATTTTTTTTGTGTGTCTGCCTCGGACAACAGCGATGCCATTTGCAACCTGTGCCAAAGGAAACTGAGTCGTGGGAGGTCCAACACCCACCTAGGTACAACTGCTTTGCGTAGGCACATGATCTCACATCACAAACGCCTATGGGATCAACACATGAGTACAAGCAGCACGCCTACTCTAAGTCGCCATCCTCCTCCTGGTCTAGCATCTTCAGCCACGTCAACCACTGCTGTCCTTCTTGCCCCCTCTCAACCATCCGCCACTCTGTCTCCCGCCTTGAGCAGTTCCCGCTCATCTGCCCACAGTCATGTGTCTGTCAAGGACATGTTTGAGCGTAAGAAGCCAATGTCACCAAGTCACCCCCTTGCCCAGCGTCTGACAGCTGGCTTGTCCGAACTATTAGCCCGCCAGCTTTTACCATACAATCTGGTTGAGTCTGAGGCGTTCAAAAATGTTTTAGCTATTGGGACACCGCAGTGGAAGGTACCCGGCCGGAATTTCTTTTCACAAAAGGCAATCCCCAACTTGTACTCGATTGTGCAAAAGGAAGTCATGGCATGTCTGGCACACAGTGTTGGGGCAAGGGTCCATCTGACCACTGATACCTGGTCTGCAAAGCATGGTCAGGGCAGGTATATCACCTACACTGCGCATTGGGTAAACCTGCTGACGGCTGACAAGCAAGGAATGCGTGGCATTGCAGAGGAGTTGGTGACACCGCCACGAATTGCAGGCAGTCCTGCTGCCACCTCCTCTACTCCTCCTACTCCATCCTCTTCCATAATCTCCTCGGCTGAGTCCTCTAGTGCTGCTGCGTCTTGCTCCACATCAACGGCACCCCCCCAGCTCCCCAGGTACTATTCCACATCCCGGATACGGCAGTGTCACGCCGTCTTGGGTTTGACTTGCTTGAAAGCAGAGAGTCACACCGGACAAGCACTCCTGTCCGCCCTGAACGCACAGGTGGAAAAGTGGCTGACTCCGCAGCAACTGGATATCGGCAAAGTGGTGTGTGACAACGGAAAAAATTTGATAGCGGCATTGAAGTTGGGCAAGTTGACACATGTGCCGTGCATGGCACATGTGTGTAATCTGATCGTACAACGCTTTGTGCATAAGTACACAGGCTTACAGGACGTCCTGAAGCAGGCCAGGAAGGTGTGTGGCCATTTCAGGCGTTCCTACACGGCCATGGCTCACTTTGCCGATATCCAGCGGCGAAACAACATGCCAGTGAGGCGCTTGATTTGCGACAGCCCTACACGTTGGAATTCAACACTCCTAATGTTCGACCGCCTGCTCCAACAAGAAAAAGCTGTTAATGAATATTTGTATGACCGGGGTGCTAGGACAGCCTCTGGGGAGCTGGGAATTTTTTTGCCACGTTACTGGACGCTCATGCGCAATGCCTGTAGGCTCATGCGTCCTTTTGAGGAGGTGACAAACCTAGTCAGTCGCAACGAAGGCACCATCAGCGACATCATACCATTTGTTTTCTTCCTGGAGCGTGCCCTGCGAAGAGTGCTGGATCAGGCTGTAGATGAGCGTGAAGAGGAAGAGTTGTGGTCACCATCACCACCAGAAACAGCCTTATCAGCATCGCTTGCTGGACCTGCGGCAACGCTGGAAGAGGATTGTGAGGAAGAGGAGTCAGAGGAGGATTGTAGCTTTGAGGAGGAGGAGGAGGAGCAAGACCAAACACAACAGGCATCCCAGGGTGCTCGTTGTCACCTATCTGGTACCCGTGGTGTTGTACGTGGCTGGGGGGAAGAACATACCTTCAATGACATCAGTGAGGAGGAGGAACGGGAAATGAGTAGCTCGGCATCCAACCTTGTGCAAATGGGGTCTTTCATGCTGTCCTGCCTGTTGAGGGACCCTCGTATAAAAAGGCTGAAGGAGAACGACCTGTACTGGGTGTCCACGCTACTAGACCCCCGGTATAAGCAGAAAGTGTCGGAAATGTTACCAAATTACAACAAGTCGGAAAGGATGCAGCATTTGCAAAATAAGTTAAAAAGTATGCTTTACATAGCATATAAGGATGATGTCACAGCACAACGGGAATCTAACAGGGGGAGAGGTGGAAGTCATCCTCCTCCTCCCACGACCACGCCGGCAAAGACAGGACGCTTTAAAGACGTGTTGTTGATGGAGGACATGCGGACCTTTTTAAGTCCTATGCATCGCCACAGCCCTTCGGGATCCACCCTCAGAGAGCGACTCGACCGACAGGTAGCAGACTACCTTGCCTTAACTGCAGATATCGACACTCTGAGGAGCGATGAACCCCTTGACTACTGGGTGTGCAGGCTTGACCTGTGGCCTGAGCTATCCCAATTTGCAATAGAACTTCTGGCCTGCCCCGCTTCAAGTGTCCTGTCAGAAAGGAACTTCAGTGCAGCAGGAGGTATTGTCACTGAGAAGAGAAGTCGCCTAGGTCAAAAAAGTCTAGATTACCTCACCTTTATTAAGATGAATGAGGGATGGATCCCGAAGGGACTGACACTGGGCGATACATTCGATTAAAAAAGGCCTGATGAGATGAGCTGCCTTGGGCTAAAAATGGTCCACACGCTGCTGTATTTTAGCTCTGAATGACGTTTGACTTGCGTGACTTATCCGCCACCAACTAGGGTTCAAGCCGCCATGTTTTAGGGCACTTTCTGCCTGTGAAACAAACATCAATTTTTCTGGCCGCTGCTACAGCAGCGGCTGCAACAATACCAAATTCTTCAGGCATGTGTACATGCCTAATTTTTAGGCCCACTGGTGCAGCACTGTGGCTTCAAAAACCAAACCAAAAAAAAATCCTCCAAGATGGCACCAATATACCAGTGGTCTAAGCATCTTCCCACCTTGGCCTAAAAAGGGGAGGTGATTCAACAATTAAAAATCTCTGCCATTGAGGGGCGGGGCCTGGATGCCGAGCTGACTGGTCGCACTAAACTAGAGCTCCGAGTAAAGACTTGCAAATAGGGGAGCTAAATCGACAAAATACACCGAAATCACACCGAGCTCACTTACCTGGCAAGCAGAGCAGCGGCAGTACTCCGGGACGTCCCTAACCAGACCTCCGAGAGGCACTTTACAGTTAACGCGGAGTTGCGGCCTACCAACGGGCGCAGACGTGTGAGCGGCGGCCGACCTCCACGCCGGCAAACCTGCGGAAATCGCTGCGGCGTCGAGGCCCTGATCACCCCCCCCCCGCCGGTGTGGGATATCCCGGCACACTTAAGCGAGAAACGAGCTAACAAATTCCTGGTCTGGGAAGACTAAACTTCACGTGAAACCTACGGGGCCTAAACAAAATGGCGGCACAGCCCAAACGTACACTCACTAAGCCACCCAGATATGCACAAGAGTTCGTCGACCGACTAAGCACTTACTTGTGGGCGAAGCTCCGAACCCAGAAACAGTTGTACAGCCTGGCAATAAGAGAGGCGGTGGCTTGGATCCGCCCGGCCACCCGGCGCAAGCTACAGAGGTACCCTCCTCGCAACCTCAGAGCGGCCCCCAGACTGGAACGGAGCCGAACGTCGAAAAAGCAGGAGGGGGCGCCGGGCCCCCCAAATAAAGACATACCTGAGACGAAGACACGGCAAAAGACCCGACCTGCCAACCACTCAGCGGTCCCAACAACCACCGACCGGCACCCAGAGACAGATCATCCATACACCTCCCCAGAGAGCGGACATGCCGAACAATTGCATGCCAGCGATACGGCCTGGGACCGGAGGGGGAAATATCACAGCATTGGGACAAACGCTGCCCTCCTGAACCCTTATTCCCAGGGCTTCAGTTTCCCAGACGCGGGAATTGGCTGACTGGGCTCAGATGGCGAGCGGGCTGGAGGGTAGCGCCAGCACGGGGTACCCACGGACGCTGCACTCACTTTATGACCAGTACCCCTGCTAAACCACTTACCTAAGCCGATACCACTGCGACACCGATGACCCTTACCGACCGCATAACATCAGGCACCGCTTGCCTACATCATGAGACTTTTACATATAATCTCCCATTCCTCTTCACCCACTCAGGAGGGCTCATGCCAAACTTAAACATACTGATCACACCATGTGCGGCAAGTTCAGGAGATACACCTGGAGAGACATCGTTAGAACCTCACCTTAAAAGGATTCTAACACCGGGTCATGCCGACAGGCTTGAGCATGCATTGGCCGACCATGTGTCCATTAGCACCCACGAAGCATCGGATACTGAAGTGTGAAGACCAACGAACTTTTGGGCAGCCTGGGTGATGTTATACATGTAGCTCATTGCCTGGCCTTAGCATACTTAACAAGTGTTATTTTCTGTTTTTTTCTGTTTAATCACTTAAAATTTGATAGCACTAATGGCCTCCTAAAAACGATCGTTAACTAACCTTCACTCACTTATGATGAGCCTTAAAGTTATACTTAACCTGTGATGTTGGAGATTAGACCTGTTGTTAGCATGTACTAGGCAGATTGTATGTTGTGCCACATCTGTAACTCGCTTTAAAGTCACGCTACCTGTTCATTTTTCTGCCTCATAGTTAAGACAGCTGTATTATAGTCTATATATCCAGTGGTTAATTTTTATTTTTATTTTTTTTTTCTCTTGTTTCATTCAGCCTGGAGCAACCTATACCATTAATATGGCTTACTGTCCAGCCACTCTCTGCGATAATAAGGTCTCTCTTATATCTTGTAATGCTGGTCTTGCCTACGTATGTCCGCAACTGAGCGATGTTGTCTATGGTTAAACGCAGGTTGTGCACCTGTTCCATTAATTAACCTCCTTCAGCATGATTTCAATCTATGTAGCATCTAACCAATGTTCACCCTACTCTATATCTTACAAGCATGAATATGTATCTAGATATTAAAAATACAAAAAGTGCAGAGAATCAGACATGTGATGCTGTTTAATGGTTGATATTTTCTCTTGTTACCTTGCAATGTCTATGATATTCTATGTAACCTGCAAAGCACTACAAAAATAAAGAATTTAAAAAAAAAAAAAAAAAAAAAAAAAAAAAAATAAATCTCTGCCATTTACACGTCCACTGATAGGAGACGCGGAAGGTATTAAACTGATATGAACAATACTAAACTCACCACTCCTATCTGGTGGCACATTAGCTTGCCCGCGCAGTGCCCCAAATTTCAAGTAAGAGGACCGACCAAGCATCTTCTTCCATCTCCCTGTTACATAAATCAATGCCATATCCATAGAAATTGTAGAGAATATCCAGGATAGTTTTACAGGGCCAAATCATGTTGCCTGTTGAAAGAGGTGACCTTGCTCGGGTCCCAGGTGTGCGGTTCCTAAAATGGCTGCCATATACATGTCCTCTGATAGGAGACGCGGAAGGTATTAAACTGATATGAACAATACTAAACTCACCACTCCTATCTGGTGGCACATTAGCTTGCCTGCGCAGTGCCCCAAATTTCAAGTAAGAGGACCGACCAAGCATCTTCTTCCATCTCCCTGTTACATAAATCAATGCCATATCCATAGAAATTGTAGAGAATATCCAGGATAGTTTTACAGGGCCAAATCATGTCGCCTGTTGAAAGAGGTGACCTTGCTCGGGTCCCAGGTGTGCGGTTCCTAAAATGGCTGCCATATACACGTCCACTGATAGGAGACGCGGAAGGTATTAAACTGATATGAACATTTACTAAACTCACCACTCCGAGTGCTGTTATTTATTTAATTTTTTTGTGGTGAGGCTTTACAGGACAGAGTGCTTCTCCACGGGACATGTTAACTCACGGGCAGCTGGCTCATCAAGGAACCAGAGCAGCTTGAACGAGGTGACCTTGCTCGGATCCCAAGTGTGCGGTTCCTAAAATGGCTGCCATATACACGTCGACTGATGGGAGACGCGAAAGGTATTAAACTGATATGAACAATACTCCTGTAGGTCCGTCCCATTGTGATTTATGCCCCCCACCCACCGCGCAGGGATGGGGGCCGGGGGGGAGGAAAGTAGGCCCCCCCATTGTGATTTATGGCCCCCACCCACCGCGCAGGGGTGGGGGCCGAGGGGGGGAGGACAGTAGGTCCCCCCATTGTGATTTATGGCCCCCACCAACCGCGCAGGGGTTGGGGAGGACAGTAGCTCCCCCCAGTGTGTATCATGGGCTTTGAGGACAGGTGTCAATCCATACCTGCCAAGTGACCCTATGTAGGGGTAACAGTCCCTATTCTGCTCTGTGTCAGTGTGTATCAGGGCAGGGCTTTGAGGACAGGTGTCAATGTTAGGTGATTTCTGCCCTTTATGGATTAAAAGCAGACTCTGCATCAACTGTGCAATTTTCCATGGGAGTTTTGCCATGGATCCCCCTCCGGCATGCCACAGTCCAGGTGTTAGTCCCCTTGAAACAACTTTTCCATCACTTTTGTGGCCAGAAAGAGTCCCTGTTGGTTTTAAAATTTGCCTGCCCATTGAAGTCAATGGCGGAAAATTTCGGGTTCGCGACAACACTAGTGCTGAATAAAGTGCTACCAAGTAAAGTTAATAAGTGAAACAATAACTTGACATTAACACACTGGCGTCAACCTTTCCCTTTCTAATCTTGTTGAGAGCAGACCCCACCCTGGGATTGGACTAGATAATTGTATTCTATTACTATAACACAGACCCAGAAATGGGAGTCCAATTCATATTCGTTAGAGGGATTATTGATACTCCCATTACGTTAATAGGCACCCTAATTTAATTGGTAAACAGTTCCACTTTATGGCAGTTTTAATTTTGCCAACAAATAAATAAAGCCTAATAAACTACTGGATAAGTAACAAAGTGAATTACTCTGTTACCAAATTGGATCTATTCCCATGAATTCTATCACAGCTGCATTCACTCTTCGGACTGTAAAGTGTTCTTTATAAATTCATATCTAAGGAACTCCTTCCAGGATCTCTCGGGTTAAGCCCTAGGGTGGAATTGGCACCACCAATGTTGACCAAGCCGTACTAGTAATATCTACTGGATAATAAGGGTTTCCTAGTCATTTATAAACATTAATCCTATTTTACCCTATTTTCCTTATTTTATTCAGAGGTATGAATGGGCCCCAAGGGAAAATAAGATCTAACGGCTTTAGGATAAATATGTGAAATAAGGAATGTAGATATAGATATGGACAGTAAGAAATAAAGTATAACGTATTCCTTGGGGTGAGTGAATATGTGTTAGCGTGATCTTTTTTGTATGTATTTTTATTCGGTTATCCATGTACATTCATAGATATACTTTCTGTATGGAAATAAGTCAAATGTTTTGAATACATGTATTGCAATTTAAAAGATATTGTACGTAAAGTTGTAAAAAAAAAAAAAAATTAAAAAATAAAATGTAAAAAAAAATAAAAATCCTATTTGACCACTTATCACTTAAACCTGAAACAAAATATGCAAGTTTGTACTCACCTGATATCCACAATATTAATATAATAATATGCTACATACTCAAATGCCTTTTCAATGTTACGCTATGTCTAATCGCTTGTTTGTCACTATTGTTGGGGCATTGACAAAACGTCTGTAATTCATATGCACACAAACATTTATTTTAATTAAAAAAAAAAAAAATCCTATTTGACCCTCATGGACTTATGGCATCATTTTGATATACATTTGTCTTGCTGTCTGAAGCTGAAGATTGCCTGATAGTATATGTCTTGGATAGAACGGTCCTTTGATTATTGAGTTATTATTGACTAATCCGAGCTTGTTCTCTAGACAAGGAATGATCACTCTCTGAATCTAATAAATTGAGGAACAATCACTGAGGAAGTGGCTTCATTGCTACATACAGCAAAACTGTTCCACCTATTAAAGGAATTTGCAACAACTCATTTCAAAACTGTTTTCCATGTAACTATTATATACTCTGTTACTATTTGTAAGCTGTCACGTCTCCAGTCTTTATGCAATTATACCCAAGAAGAGGAGGTCATCTCCAGTTTGTATGTGATAACATACAATAATATATATATATATATAAAGATCAAGTGTAGGAAAAGCACTCCAAGGACTTCTTTCAATGTAGAAAACAGATAAATTTTATTCGGCAACTGCCATGAAAACTCAACGTTTCAGTCCTGTGTCAGGACTTTCGTCAGGATAACAGTGCATTGTAATTGTTACAAAATATATAGAAAAATAACACAGTACTAATTAAATTAAAATCAAATTTCAGTACATAAGAGACACCTGATGCTTACCCCTCAGCCTGTGTACCGATTTCCCTGGGCGCCAGAAAATCGCGGGCAAAATTGATTCCTTATCGTGTATGCAGCAGCTGTCCAGAATCCTGACACAGGACTGAAACGTTGAGTTTTCATGGCAGTTGCCGAATAAAATTTATTTGTTTTCTACATTGAAAGAGGTCCTTGGAGTGCTTTTCCTACACTTGATCTTTATAAATTTTGCTGACAAGCACCGGGCAATATCTACATTTCTACAGGAGTGCAAGCATTGGACAATATTATATATATATATATATTTATAAATATTAAGTATATATTGCTTTTTCTAATATAAATCAAGGACATCGTCCATTAATAACTGAGCGACATACATCCCGATGCACCATTGTGTTATTTACCATTCTAAGGCTAGATAACTGCTCGAGACAAGATTGCTCAAACGTAAATTAGAAAAGCAAAAATTTGAAGGAAAAATGGTGGAATGTCAAAAATACACATAAGAAACAGGTTTGTTTGTTTTTACCATGTGTGACCAATTTGGCCTCAAGTATATATAAACCAGTTTCATGAATCTGATTTTTATCAGCTCCTGGTAAGCCTTTTATTGGTTTAAATCAAATTAATCAACATCATAAATGGCTTTTTGGGAACTGATAAATATCAGATTACATATTATACATTTTGGAGAATATTCAAACGTTGTCATATACTTTCCATTGCAATTATCAGATTCTTTAATTCAAGACCATTTATCCAGAACATAATTACCGGATATCACTATTTACATGACGTAAAGTCATGATTTTATTAATGACACCAAGGCCCATATTAGGCTCTCTCTCTTCTTTATTCCTTAGCAGCAAAGAAATAACATTGTGAATATTCATAATATTCATAAAACATTTACCCTCTAAAGAGTTAACCAAGATAACATATCATCCAATGTGAATGCACCTTGGACAATAAACCCCCATGGGACCTTAAGTCAGTCCTCTGTCTTGATGATGCAGATAAAAACATATTAGAAACCATAAACATAGGATCAGAGAAAATGAATAAACTGCAACTCCGATGTTGACAACACAGGTTCTCCGATAAAAAAGAGATATCCAATGGGACTCACCAGCCATAATGTGGAAGGAACTGGTCCATACGGTGCCAAAACCAATTACGAAGCTGAATGAAAAAAAACAAAACAAAGTGACTCATGTGTTCATAGATATTAAAATCATAGCCATAATGCAATTAATAAGCATAATTTACACATTCAATTAGAATAATCAGATTTCCACCATAACATAGTAGTTCAAATCAATCAAACATAAAAACAGTAATTAATAAACCGTACAATAATGTACGATTAGAACCATCAAAGAGGGCACATAAAAACATACCTGTATCGGATGGGATAATACTCGCCTCTGTGTCCTTAATAAAATCATGACTCTACTTCCTGCAAATAGTAAAATCTGGTAATTTTATTAAAGGACATGGAGGCTCATATTATGCTAGTTCAAACCTTTGAAATAACCTTACTAGAAAAATGAGAATTTGGACAAAAAATCTTGCAGAATGGGCTCCATAAACCAACGTGTCAATGTGTCAAGACTACTAGTGTGGTCCAGCTCGCAGAACCTATGTAAACATATACATAGGCAAGAAAAGGAAAATAAAAGGACAGAGCTTAAACCGGACCTTAGAATGGCCGGACTAATATGTGAGTGTCTGTGTGTGTGTCTGTGTGTGACTGTATGTGTGTCTGGGAGTGAGTGTCTGTGTGTGTGTGTGTGTCTGTGTGTGACTGTATGTGTGTCTGTGTGTGAGTGTCTGTGTGTGAGTGTATGTGTGTCTGTGTGTGAGTGTATGTGTGTCTGGGAGTGACTGTATGTGTGTCTGTGAGTGACTGTGTGTCTGTGTGTGAGTGTATGTGTGTCTGTGAGTGACTGTATGTGTGTCTGTGAGTGACTGTGTGTCTGTGAGTGTGTGCGTGAGTGTGTGTGTGAGTGAGTGAGTGTATGTGTGTGAGTGTGTGTGTATGTGAGTGATTGAATGAGTGTGTGTGTCTGTGAGTGTATGAGTGTGTCAGTGTATGTGTGTGTCTGTGTTTGTGAGTGTCTGTCAAATCAGTGAGAGTATCTTTGTCATTGACTCTGTGTGTGTGACTATCAGTGTGTCTGTCAATGAGTGTCAATCAGTGTGTGTGTGTCAATGAATGAGTGTCTGTCAGATCAGTGAGTCTGTGTGTTTGTCATTGAGTGTGTGTGACTGTCAGTGTGTATACACCACTGAGTGTAGCGTGGCGGAGCGCAGTACAGGAGCTTTTGTTTCCTGTACCTGGCCAGACTGACCGGAGGTGCTCACTGAGAGAGCACGCCCTGTCAGTCCGGCCAGGTACAGAAAATTGAAGCTCCTGTAGGGGATATCCTCCACTCGGCAACGCTACAAGAGAGGTAGGAGGCACACCAGGAAGGGGAGTGCGACCGCCAAGGGGGTGGGGGATGCACCAAGGGACAGGGAGGGGAGGGGGAGAGAAACACCAAGGGACAGGGAAAAGAGGGGAGAGGTTAGAAGAACACTAAGGGACAGATAAGGGATAATAATGGACGGGGAGAGGGGCTGGTTAAGAGGCACATAGGTGAAGATGTTATTTTGGGGGGGGGGCGGAAAAATACATCTTCGCCTATGTACCCAAAAATCCTTGCACTGGCCCTGGTTACCCACTACCAAGGGCGGAGGAGTAGTAGATACTCTAGTGTATCGATTGCAAGTAAGAGGCTTGAGCAAAGGTACATGAAATGAATTGGCTATCCTCATATGGGCAGGAAGTGCCAAGGAATAGGTAACTGGATTGATACGTCGGATGATGATTTGAAAAGGACCTATGTACCGAGGGGCAAATTTCATGGAAGGAACCTTAAGCTTGATATGGCGTGTGGATAACCTTGTCACCCGGTTGATAGACAGGATTGGAACCCCGTCTCTTGTCAGCTTGGACTTTCGCACGTATCGAAGCCTTTTGCAGAGCTGAATGAACGGAATCCCAAGTATCATGAATAGATTCCAAACAGGTGTTAAAGCAGGAATATACGTGTCTGAGAATTCAGAAGGGAAAATCGTGGGGTGATAACCCTGATTTACAAAAAAATGGACTATGATTGGAAGATTCATGAGTCGCGTTGTTCCTGGCGAACTCAGCCATGGGAAAGAGCTCATACCAGTTAGACTGATTGGCATTGATAAAACAACGTAAATAGGATTCAAAAGACTGATTGGCTCTCTCTGCTGCTCCATTAGTTTGAGGGTGATATGGTGATGAAAAGGAGAGTTCGATACCCAATTGTTTACAAAAGGAACGCCAAATCCTAGAAATAAATTGGATACCTCTGTCAGACACTATGTTTTTGGGCACTCCGTGCAACCGAAAGATCTCTCTCAAGAATATCTGAACGAGATCTTGAGCAGATGGTCATTTTTTAAGAGGTATAAAATGTTGCCATCTTTGAGAATCTATCGATGACCATAAGGATTGTATAAAAACCGTTTGAAGTGGGTAGATCCACAATGAAATCCATGGCTAAATGGGTCCATGGAGCATTAGGTATGGGCAGTGGTTGTAACAGTCCAGGAGATGATCTAGGAGGAACTTTAGAAACGGCACATATCTGACATGCCCCCACATAATCTTTGATATCGTTCCTAAGAGTAGGCCACCAAAACCTCCTGGAGATAGCAGAGAGGGTTTTATGGACCCCAGGATGACCTGCTGTGAGATTATCATGGAATAAATCATGGAGGTGACACATACAGTTTATCTAACCCAAGAAACTCTGAATGTAAAGGTGGTGGTGTTGGGTTTCTCCTCTCCCCTCACTGCTCTTTTAAACCTCTTCCCACCCCCCCTTCTCTCTCTTTCCCATCATTTGAAATACACTCAATTCGCCTTTTCAAACCCTTCTCTGCTAACATTGCTGTTATTTACCGCCCCCCTGGTTCCCCTCTTCTCTTCCTTGACCACTTTGCTGCCTGGCTACCCTATTTCCTCTCTTCTAACATTCCATCCCTAATTCTCGGGGACTTCAATATTCCTATAAACCCACCTTTGACCTCTGCAGCCACCAAACTACTTTCCATGACTTCCTCCCTCGGGCTATCGCAGTGGGCAGATTCTCCCACCCATGTAGCTGGCAATACCCTTGACCTAATCTTCACTTATGCATGTACAGTATCTAATATCTGCAACACTCCATATCCACTCTCTGATCACCACCTCTTATCATTTGCTCTCACATACCCCCTCACCCAAAAACCTCAGCCTAACCCCCCTCAACTCAGGAGGGACCTTAATTCTCTTGATCTCCAACAGTTGTCAGCTGACATTGATTCACAACTGCTGTCCATCCCTTCCCTCTCCTGTCCTTCACAGGCCATCTCCATATATAACTCTACTCTTACATCTGCCTTGAACACTGCAGCGCCACTCCAAACAAGCACCTCGAGGAGGACCCGCCCCCAACCATGGCATACTAAATCAACGCGCTACCTGCAAAGATGCTCCCGTTGTGCTGAACGCTCCTGGAGGAAGTCTCGTACACAATCAGACTTTCTCCATTATAGATTCATATTGTGTTCATACAGTGCAGCCCTTGCCCTTTCCAAACAGTCCTATTTTTCCACTCTCATTAGTTCATGTTCCCGCAACCCCAGGCGTCTCTTTCACACCTTTAATTCTCTTCTTCGCCCTGCTGTGGCCACCCCCAAAACTAACCTTACTGCTGATAACTTCGCATGTTACTTCACTGACAAGATTGAACAGCTAAGGAAAGAATTCTCCCCTCCTTGCCTTTCTGTTTCTCAATCACACATAGATCATGCCTTTCCTACCCTTCAGACATTCTCCCCAGCTACTGACCAAGAGGTGGCTGCTCTTCTTTGCTCCTCTCGCCCCACCACTTGCCCGCTCGATCCTGTCCCATCTCACCTTATTAGATCTCTCTCCACTTGTCTCGTGCCTTCTCTAACACACATCTTCAACTGCTCGCTCTCCTCTGGCATCGTCCCTGCTGACCTTAAACATGCCACTGTAGTACCTATACTAAAAAAACCATCCCTCGACCCATCCACCCCCTCTAACTACCGTCCCATATCCCTGCTCCCTTTTTCCTCAAAGCTTCTGGAAAGACTTGTCTTCACCCGTGTGTCTCATTTCCTCAATTCCAACTCTCTCCTTGACCCTCTTCAATCTGGCTTCCGCCCTCTCCACTCTACAGAGACTGCCCTTATCAAAGTTACTAACGACCTAATCGCAGCTAAATCCAAAGGCCACTACTCCATACTAATTCTTCTTGACCTCTCAGCGGCCTTTGACACCGTTGATCATGCTCTCCTTCTTCAAACTCTTCAATCGCTTGGTCTCTGTGACTCTGTCCTCTCATGGTTTTCCTCTTATCTCTCCCAACGCTCATTCAGTGTCTCCTTTTCTAATGATACCTCCTCCCCTTGCCCTGTCTCAGTTGGAGTTCCCCAAGGCTCCGTCCTTGGTCCCCTTCTATTTTCTCTTTATACTGCCTCTCTTGGCAAACTTATTACCTCTTTTGGATTTCACTACCACCTGTACGCTGATGACACCCAGCTATATCTCTCCTCCCCGGACCTCTCCCCTGCCGTCCTGCAACGTGTCACTGCTTGCCTTTCTTCCATCTCTGACTGGATGTCCTCCCGCTTTCTGAAACTCAATCTCTCAAAAACTGAGCTCCTTGTCTTTCCTCCTCCTAATACTGATCCTCCTCTTTCGCTCTCCCTCCAAGTTTGTGGTACCAACATCAGTCCATCCTTGCAAGCGCGCTGTCTTGGCGTCATACTTGACTCTGGTCTCACCTTTGAGCCTCACATCCAGCATGTTGCCAAATCCTGTAGATTCCATCTTAAAAACATAGCCCGCATCCGCCCCTTTCTTGCACCAGATACTACCAAGGAGCTTGTCCATGCTCTAGTAATTTCCCGCATGGATTATTGTAACCCTCTCCTGATTGGTCTCCCCAATAGCCGTACTGCACCCTTACAGTCCGTAATGAATGCTGCTGCTAGATTGATTTTCCTCTCTAGTCGTTTCTCTCACACCTCACCCCTCTGCCAGTCCTTACATTGGCTTCCTGTATGCTATAGGAGTCAATTCAAGGTACTAACTCACACCTATAAAGCACTGAACAACTCTAGCCCCTCTTATATCTCCTCACAGATCCATAGGTATGTCCCTTCTCGGTCTCTCCGTTCTGCCCGTGACCACCTCCTGTCCGTTGTCCGCACTCGTACGGCCAACTCGCGCTTGCAGGACTTCTCGCGGGCGGCTCCCTTCCTATGGAATAGCCTGCCTACCGCCATCAGACTCTCCCCTAGTCTTGCATCTTTTAAGAAGTGCCTTAAAAATCTCTTTAGGAAAGCTTATGGCCTCCAAGACTAACCCTTACCTCACATACCTGTCTCTTGCCCTCTCCGAAAGGGCAGCCCACCTTATTTGATTGTAAATTCCTGTCCTAATGTGTTTTACACCCCACCTCCTATAGAATGTAAGCTCGTTTGAGCAGGGTCCTCTTCAACCTATTGTTCCTGTAAGTTTATTTGTAACTGTCCTATTTATAGTTAAATCCCCCTCTCATAATATTGTAAAGCGCTACGGAATCTGTTGGCGCTATATAAATGGCAATAATAAATAAATAATCTGGAGGTTTTCCCACGGGTGCCTGAGTTTGATCTGCTATTATGGCACAGAAGAGTGGCGAAGACACTTCAGAAACTGTGGTGGCAATTAGGCATTCTGGAGGTATGATAGGAAATACCTCCTGTTCAGGAGCTTCATCTGTCTCAAACTGTCTAGACAGTGCATCTGCCTTAGTGTTCTTGGTCCCAGGCCTATAAGTAATTATGAAATTGAATCGGGAGAGGAACAATGACCATCTAGCCTGACGAGAGGACAATCTCTTAGCGTCCCCAATATAAGGCAAATTCTTATGATCGGTAAAGATCAAAAGTGTCTCTTTGGATCCTTCCAAGAGATGCCTCAATTCCTTAAGGGTAAGTACAATGGCCAAAAGTTCCCTATTCCCTATGTCATAATTTCTCTCTGCAGGTGTGTGTTTGCAAGAGAAAAATCCACAGGGATGTGAAGGCGCATCAGGACTTTCTCTCTGAGACAGAATGGCTCCTACTCCTGTTTATGACGCATCTACTTCTAGAATAAATGGCTTGGTTGGATCAGGATGGGTCAGGACAGGTGCTGAGGAAAATAAAGATTTTAACTGTTCAAATGCCTCTCTTGCTTCTTTGGGCCATGATTTGCAATTTGCTCCTTTTTTGGTTAGGTTGGTAATAGGAGAAATTACAGAAGAAAACCCTTTAATAAATTTGTGGTAGTAATTCGCGAAACCTATGAAGTGTTGTGTAGCTTTAAGGCCCTTGGGCAACGGCCACTGTAAGACTGCTTCCAGCTTGCGGGGGTCCATCTTGAAACCGGACGGAGATATAACATATCCAAGAAATTGTATCTCCGTTTGGTCAAACTGGCATTTCTCCAGCTTACAGTAGAGACCGTTCTTTAACAGGGTTTTGAGTACTATTCTCACATGTTCGTGATGTGTCTCTAGGTCTGGGGAATAGATGAGAATGTCGTCTAGGTACACTAAAACGAACATGTGGAGGTACTCTCTTAGGACATCGTTAATAAAAATCCTGGAATACCGCTGGAGCGTTGCATAATCCAAACGGCATAACCAGGTATTCGTAATGTCCCATTCTAGTATTAAATGCGGTCATCCACTCGTGACCATCCTTAATCCTGACTAAGTTGTACGCACTTCTGAGATCGAGCTTAGTGAAGACTCGAGCTCCTTTCAACCTGTCGAATAACTCTGATATAAGGGGAATAGGATAGGCGTTTTTTATCGTAATCCTATTCAAACCCCAATAGTCTTTACAGTGGCGTAGGTCTCCTTCTTTTTTTAGAAACGAAGAAGAACCCAGCCCCGGCGGGTGAGGAGGACCTACGGATATGACCCTTTCTGAGAGCATCCTTTATATACTCCTCTAAACAAAGGTTTTCTTGGGGGAATAGAGCATACACTCCTCCCTTTGGAGGCATAGTACCTGGTAATAAATTTATGGCACAGTCATATGGTCTATGTGGTGGTAACCCCTCCGACTGGTCCTTGTTGAACACCTCCTTTAAGTCCAAATACTGCGGTGAAATTTGTGTGGTCAGGGGAGGTGCAATGGGAACATGGATGGTACCAATTGGTTGTGGCAACTGCTTTAAGCAAACACCTCTGCATCTCTCACCCCAACTCATAATTTCTCCTTCAACCCAATCTAAACATGGATTGTGTTTCTGGAGCCAAGGGAAACCGAGTATTATCTGACATGTAGGTGAAGATATGATTTGAAAAACCATCTCTTCAGAGTGTAGAATACCCACTGAGACAGTGATTGGCAGAGTTTCGTGTGTGATGAGAGGCTGGGTAAGAGGCCTTCCATCAATAGCCTCTACTGCTATGGGTCTCTCTTTCTGTCTTAAGGGCAGGAGAAACTTTGCAGAGAATTCTTTGTCTAGGAAATTCTCCGCTGCCCCAGAGTCAATTATAGCCTCACACTGTACAGCGGTTTTCTTAAAAGACAAGGTATCTCTGACAAGGAAACGGTTCTTATTCAATTTAGGGGACATATAAATCACACCTAAGGTTGGTCCCCGAACGTGCCTTAGGTGCGCAAGTTTTACGGCCGGACTGGACATGAAAATCTTTGATGTCCCTTCTTGCCGCAATACAAACACAACCCCTCGTTGCGTCTGTGTTGTCTCTCTGCCTCAGTGAGTTTAGCAAGTAAGCTCGTGCTGTCGGCGTGGCTGTGCCGGTTGGTAGGCAAGGTCATAATCCACTTAACCCAACAAGTCAGTATAACCATAGAAACAGGATGATGTGTATGTCAAAGTGCCAAAAATAAGTTGGGGTATGTTGGATCTTGAACTGTCGAAGTCCGGGATTCATACTCCTTAAGACAGGCAACTGGACATAGGTTAATATTATGAGGAAAAGAAGAATAGAAAGCCGGGTTAGTGGATGTTTCTGTATGTCCAGAAATATCAAACGAAATGCGTATATATTTATTGCATACAAATTGTTAAAAAAACAAACAAACATGAATTATAAAATAGGTCCAACGCGTTTCTTCCACCTCAGTGGACTTCCTCAGGGACACAATGAAATATGTTAAAATCAAAGTACAAAAGTACAAACAGTTGCCAAAAAATGCAGTCTGCATTTTTTTGTCAACTGTTTGTACTTTTGTACTTTTATTTTGAAGTCCACTTAGGTGAAAGAAATGCATTGGACCTAATTTATAATTCATGTTTGTTGTTTGATTAACAATTTGTATGCAATAAATATATACAAATTATTGCAAGAAGTGGCTTTCACCTTACTGTCAATCTTTGGATATACTACTGGTGAGGAGGAGGCGAGGAAGGTTTTAGCCCCCCTCAGCCTATATCATGGGTGGCACCCCAAAGCACAAAACTCCATATCTTCTTGTGAGTGTACATCTACAGCGCATAGTTCAATTACACTCTGACATACTTCACTATGTGTTATTTGTTTATCCCTCTTTTCATGCATAGCTGAATCCCAAATCCCAATTTCACATTTTGCTGTCAAAAGGAGTGGTAAATTGAGAAAACCACGTGGGAAGCTGCATCAGTTACACAAGCGTTAGGTACCACTGTGTGTGGTGTGTTGAGCATACTTGAATTGGGTGATGCAAGGGTGTGATACACACCAAAACCTTTTTTGTATGTTTCTTCTTGATAGACTTGACCTTCGAGGGTGGCAGTAGAAGTGCTCCGCACACGGTAAAGCCTAGGAGTTCTATGGATTGAGAAGGCTCAAGGTTGTCAAAGTTGATAAGGAAGCCCAGATTTTGAAGTAGAGTCATCGTCCAAGACAGATGCTCGCGTAGCAGACGGGGATCCTGTGCCATTACAAGTATGTTGTCTAGACATGCAAACAGAGAAAGTAATATGCGCTCACTATAATATTTAGGAGACGATGCAGAGCAGGCAGCAGTAAACAGTACAAGGATTCCCAGACTTTGATGATACATACAATGCAAAAAGAGATAGAGTTAACCGTGCCCAAGGTATATGTACAAATGGTTATACATACATAGGTATATAGGTATCCAGATGTTAAATACAATGGACATAACCCCCCCCCAAAGATATCAAGATAATAGTGCAATATAGTAGGTATAGCGAATATGTGGCGGATAAATATGTGTCACTACCCCTCACATTCTTACGAGCTACTTCACAGCTCTGCTGTTTTTCGCATTGACGGAACAATCCCCATCTAAGGATATATGATGATATGGTCACCACGAGTACTTCAGATAAGGTGCAATGTGCAGGTCACATGTGAAAGCAAATGCAGAAGAGAACACCTAATGGTGAAGTAAGTACAGGTAGATGTGTCAAATTAGTAAGTAAAAAAATTATACTCACATTTACTAGAGCAGAACCTGCTCTAGTGTGAACAGCATGGGTGGCATAATCCCCACCTAAGGATATGTTGGTACCAAGACGCAGTTGATGGATGCAAAAGAAAGTTATATATATAAATAGATAAACTTTAATTTTCAAAAAAAAAAAATATATAAATTAAAACAAATAGTAAATACTAATAAGGAGTCCCACTTGACGTGTTTCGCCACTCAAAGGGCTTCTTCAGAAGTGTGGTGAGGTCCTCATACCGTCCTGTTTGTATAGGGTAGTTTAAAATGAAAATGACTTCTTGCTGATACTCATATCCGGTTTGTGTTCATTTTGGGTTTCCTGTGACCATCTTTGAACGCAGGCGTCACATCGGAAGTGACGCAGCGGATTCCCTGTATGGTAATGTATTATTGACTTAATGCGTTTCAAGGTGGAACGCAAACGTAGCCTAAATGTCTGCTAGTCTAGATACCCTGACAGGGGGCAAAAATTGATGACTGGTTGAATACCCCCTTCTTTCTTGGGGACCAGAAACAGGTTGCTTAGAAAACCTGGAGTGTGAGATCAAACTTATGAGACTGCGACTTTTGATGCTAGTGTCGGGATGCTAGGACCTGTCTTGCACAGAGAAAATGATTTGGTGGGACGTTTGAACAGGATATTGTACAAAATCTATGTTGTTATTATTATTATTATGTTATTATTTATAAAGCGCCAACAAATTTTGCAGCGCTTTATAGTGGGTGGACGAACAGACATGTAGTTGTTTAAGGAAAAGGGAATGCCGTTGCAGCACTTATGTGAAGAAAAATCGATATAGAATTTTATTTAAAAGAAGCTTAATATGATAGGATATGCCTTTAACAATAATGTTCACTTTTTGAGGTATCAGTAATTCTGTGTATACCGTTAAATAAAAAACAGAAAGATACACAACATAGTGCAAACTGTAAAATAAAAAAGTGTGAAGATAAATATCAAATGCCAACTCACAATTTTCTGAGCTAAAAAACTTAGCTCAGGTTCTTGCGCCTTAGGGTCCGTTTAGGCAACCCTCTCCCTCCTTTATGTCCAAACTTTCTTAGGGTTTAATCCTAGATGGTAGGTATAGAGGGAAGGTATATAGTGTAAGGGAAATATAAAAGAGTAAATGCGTACTCACAAACCCAGAGCCAGTAGGTTGGGTCACTTCAATTCGCATATGTGGTTTTAAGGACCACATTCCTACTTTGTGTAAGCAGGAAAATATATATATATATATATATAGTGCAGTAAGTATATATGAAATAATTTTTTTTTTTATTTTTGTTTATTTTTGTTGTATTTTTGCTGTGCATGAAGTTAACACATACAGACCTGAGGTACCCCAACGGCAATCCACAGGTTCGACATTTGCAGTACAATTGGAGTAGTAGATTATATAAGCACAATTTTATAATAGTATGAACAAGAGTTAACATTTATGAAGGTTCCAGTCTGTTCCATCTAGCATATATACAGGCTTGGTGAATTATATGTGGGATGGTTAAATGGCGGGCTAGATGTGATATCAAGAGTTAAACAGTTGGTCTGCAGCCAGGCTATGCTACCAATTAGGTTATGGTTGTAAATAAACATGCATTCGATAAGTCAGTAGCTGACTGATAGCTGAATAAACAGGCTGACTAGATTGACAAGATGGTTACTAAGCGTAAAACATGTATAAAGAGTATTAATCATATCTCCGTGGACACAGTATAGAGTATAGACACGTACATTCTATATGCCTGAAGTGATAGGAGTGGTTAATCTACGCGACTATACAAAGTACAAGCGATAGGTTGCGGGTTGGGTGTCTCGATCCCACAAAATGCTAATCAGAGTTAACCCTAGGTGGCTTATGCCGTGTAAGACAGCCATAGAGGCGGTAGCAAGTACTGAGACTGCATGGTTTAGGGCATAAGGTGGCTGGTTAAGCAGTATCATGAGCAGTGGGTTATAAAGGTCATGCTCTGGTTGTACATATGTGCTTGAAAATAATAAGAAACATAAAATAAGCATGAGGCATTATGACATACGGGGTCAGCATCCATGTGTGTCTGGGCAGCGTCCTTTTATGAATGTGAGGTTGACCGCCCGCAGGATGGTTAGTCACCCCATTCCTTCAGGTGGGATCTGTGCCAGCGGCGTTAGGTATCCGCAGAAGATGGTGGATGGCCATGAGCAAACCGGGTGTGCCCTCCAGCTCCGGGCCTGTAGCAAGGCCAGCATCCCGTAGCCACTGACTCGGGGGCTTCTGAAGACTGGGTCCTTCCCTATTGGGACAGGTCTGGAGGCCATGGTGTTGTTGCGCCACCTGCGGCGGGCACGTCTCCGCCTGCATGGTAGATGCGCTGGGGTCGTACCCCTGGTGGCCTTTGGCCCAGATGGGCTAGCGTGGAGAGTTACGGACTGCTTTTTCAAGGTTTTGCCTGAGGATGGCCCAGTCCCACTCCGGCCGCCACCGCTCTGTCATCCCTTCGTGTTCCAGCTCTCCTGCAGTCGCGGCAGTGTAGCTGCGTGTCGGGCCTCAATCCGTGCCGAGAAGGTATCGAACAGCTTGTTTAAGCGGGTGATCAGTGGCTCGTTTGTGCTAAGGCTGTACTCTAGAGGCACATGTGCGCCATTGGATTGTGCGTCAGCCATTTTAGAGTGGAGAGCGGCATGCATGCTTGGTGTGCGGTTGGGGCTTGTGCCCGCGTTCGGGGTCCACGGAGGTATGCTGAGTCGGACGATTGAGATCGGGATAACCCCCACCGGTCCTAAAGGATGGGGGGGGGATAGCTGAGTGCTGTGGATGTTGCATGCGTTCATGAGTTGGAAGAGCGGCCGGCTCTCCCCTGTTCTGCTTTGTGTAGGCCCCAGGCCCCGGCCCAGGAATTCCAGCGGGCACTATGAGCATGCGAGGTGTCCCCCGGTTCACCAGTTTCTGTGGATCAGGATGTGGCATGTTGGGGTTCAAGAGTAGGTGATTTGCCCACAATTTCAGCCGTTAACCGGGCCCAGTCTCAGGAGCCCACAGATAGTGTGTCTGCTCAGCGACACAGCCAGGCTCCGCCCCCCTGAAATATATTTTATTACTATAAAAAAAATCATTTAATAACAATATAAAACTTTAAAATAACACTTATTCGGCTACAGTCCAAAGGTCAAGACACACAGAATTTTTCCAGCTGAGGAAGCCTTTTGGCAAAAGGCGTCCTGGAGGAACAGTGAGCACAACATTTCTATATCTATTTTTCTTCACATAAGTGCTGCACCGGCATTCCATTTTCCTTAAGGTTCTTGTTAAAAGATAACCACGGTGTCACAGCATCTATCTAAACTTGGTGCACATAGAGGTAATAGAATATTTATCACTCAAGTAGCGCTAGTACTTTCTTGTTTTTAGACCTGTAGTTGTAACCAGACAAGTTGGACACACAGGCACAGAGGGGTTGAGGGCCCTGCTCAATGAGCTTACATGCTAGAGGGAGTGGGGTAAAGTGACACAAAAGGTAAGGATAGTATTAGACTAATGACAGTTGCAGGAGAGGAATCAGTCGGGAGCGATTAATAGTTTAATTGATATGCTTTTATGAAGAAGTGGGTTTTTAATTATATTTTGAAGGAGTGGAGACTGGGTGAGCATCTAATGGAGGAGGGAAGTGAGTTCCACAGGAACGGTGCAGCCCTGGAGAAGTCTTAAAGGCGAGCATCAGAGGTGGGAGTACAGACAGCAGATAGACGTAAGTCTTCAGCAGAGCGTAAGGGCCTAGACGGGACATATTTGTGTATTAAGGAGGATAGATAGGTGGGAGCAGCATTATGTAGAGATTTGAAAGCAAGAACCAGATTTTTAAATTAAGCCCCTATTGATCCGTGGTTTCCCCCCCCCCCCCGCACTTACTCTGTGCGAACAGGGGCCGCAACACATGGCGGCGGGCATCTGGTCGCAGGGTTCACAGGGCTGCGATCCCTGCGACCGCCATATGTACGCCAGTACATGCAGATACACATACACTTAAAGGACCACTACAGACACCCAGATCACATCAGCTCAATGAAGTGGTCTGGGTGCCAGGTCCCTCTAGTTTTAGCCCTGCAGCTGAAAACATAGCAGTTTCAGAGAAACTGCTATGTTTCACTGAGGGTTAATCCAGCCTCTAGTGGCTGTCCCACTGACAGCCGCTAGAGGCGCTTACACGATTCTCACTGTGAAAATCACAGTGAGAAGACACTGGACGTCCATAGGAGAGCATTGAGTAATGCTTTCCTCTGGGCGGTTTGAATGCACGCGCGGCCCTTGCCGTGCATGCGCATTAGGAGCTTAGAGGCAGATCGGGGTGGAGGGATCCCCAGCGCCAAGGGAGTCTGGCGCTGGAGAAAGTTAAGTGCTGAAGGGGTTTTAAACACACACACTCTCTCACAAACAGACGCATACACACTAGATAACAGACACACACATTTACTGACAAAGACACACTCAGTGACGACATACATACACTCTCACTGACAAACACACACTCACTAACAGACACCAAACACTCACTAACAGACACACACAAACTAACACACTCAGTAACAGACACACACAGTAACACACTCACTGACACACACACACACACACACACTCACTGACACACACACACATACACACTGACATTCACTAGCAGACACACACTCAATAACAGACACACACAAACTAACACACAACTAACACACACACAAAAACTAACACACTCACTGACACTTACTAGCAGACACACACACAGTAACACACACACTGACACAAAAAATAATACTAACACACACACACATACACACACACATTTTTTAAAATGTGATCCCCCAGCCTCCCTACCTTTGGGAGTGCAAAGGGGATTCTCTGGGGTCCAGTGGGGCTGCCCGGCGGCTGGTTCTGCAGGCGCGCGAGAATTATCCCCTGACGTCATATTCCGGCTCCGACATCAGTGCGATGTGTGAGGGAGCTGGGCAGAGAGCGCTCAGGGGAGAGTGCTACCTCGAGCGCCCGTCAGCCCGCCCGGTGACACCAGGGACAGCCTTGAGGGGGCCAGCTTTTGGGCCCCCCAGGAGAAGAGGCTGGCCACACTGGCGTACATACCGGGTCGCAGGGCGGTCGGTCCCCCTGGTGGGCTGGGCCCGGTCTCAGCAGCGACCCCTGCGACCGCGGTATGTACGCCACTGCCAATGAGGTTCCAACTCAGAGTCAGAAGACTCAATCAGGTCTTTTGCCTTCTCCAATTCTTCGTCAGTTTTGCCCTGTGGGTGTCTCTTTTCCATGGTGCATCCACTTCATCATTTGTAACAAGATGTAATGTATTGGAGGCATATGTGTCTACATGCTGAGATTTCTTAGTGGACTTATACTCTTTGGGAGCCACAGGTTTATATTCTGGGAGGTTAGAGGGAGAAGTGCCAGTAGATGTCCACTGAGTGTGTAATGTGTAATGGAGTGGGACTGGTTGTCCGACATGTCCCCCATGACATTATGAATGGCTTAAGTGACAGACTTGCCATAGTTGCATTGAGGAGAGAATGAAACTCTTTAGAAGGAGGGAACCACAAGGGGGTGGCGGGAAAGCTGCAAGGAAGGGAAAATAAAATGAGACAGCACCGCACAGATAAAAATACAGATAAATCAAACAGATATAGTCACAATGATATGGCAGAGATAATGTGTACTTAGCTGGGGAGGCATCAACAAAGATCACATGGGAATTTATCGTGCAAGGAGCATTCCAGGAATATTCACAATGTCCTTTCTTTGCTGCTGAGGGTAGTTATACGCTGCCCCCATTGCCCACCACTCGCCATGCTGTGAGTGGGGACAAGTCCACTAAACAGCAAGCACACTGACAGGCAAACCTCACTTATTCTGAGACTTGCGTGGGAACTTAGGAGGTGGCTTCGGGGGACATTAGGTTCCCTGCACCTATAAATTTATTAGTTCCCACCTGCTGCCAGTGTGTATCGACTCGGGGGACATTAGGTCCCCGCACTGAATTCATTATTATAATAGCCCCCACGTGCTGACTGTCACGGCTCCCGGTGATTCTGTCAGCGTGTTTGCACATAAAGTAAGCATTCACGCAGACAGAAACAATATTACCTTGTTCGCGGCAGATTGGCAGATCCGGTCCCCAGCGGATGTGATGCTCTTTTGAGCGCCGACCGCTGCAGTTTGGATTTTTGTAAAATACTTACCTTCACCCACAACAAGGCTGGCGCCAACGTACGTGCAACGTAACGTCATAGACGCGGACGCACGTTTTGGGGTCAGAGGTCGGTGGCAGCCAATTACAGCCAAAGGAGGGTTATTTAAACCCAAATTACCTTTGGTTCAGTGCCCTGTCGTGGTTTCCCTTAGTTGGTAATCCGAGAGAGTGTTCCTGTTTGTTTAAATTCTGTTTTTTGACTTTGGCTTTGTTTTGACTTCCCTGAATTCTGGTATCCTTGACTTTTGGTTTTCCCCCATCGTTGTATCTCCTTCTGTGTCCCTGACCTTTGCTTGTATTGTGACTATTCTCCGGTATGTTAAGTCCGGCCATTCTAAGGTCCTAGGTGTGATATAATTCTGCGTGCTGGATCAACTAATAATCCTGACGCTGCCCCTGTTCATTTTAATTAGAGCCTCCACCCACTGGCCCTAGGTGGAGGCATGGCAGGGCATAATTAAGTTGGTAGCCCTACTGACGCCATGGGGGCATGGGCAGTGATCTGTTCACCTGTTCTTTTTAGGAGTGGTGGCGTGGGGAGAGGTGTATCAGGTACTCCCTGTAATTTACTAATTACAGGCACCAATAGCTTCCTAGTGGCTAGTCTTTCAGTACTGCGTGCAGCAAGTGGCTGTTTGCGCTTTGGCAGACATGCCTCCACTTGTAGCATGATAAGTGTGGGGACATGGAGAGGTGTGTACTAATAAAGAGGGTAAATCATTAAAAAAAGACAATAATTGTACTTGCGAAGGACATTTATCTGAGAGTATTTCTTGAGCAGAATTTACTGAATTATGCTGCAAAGATTTCAGCTGCATTAAATCCAGTAAAAATTCAATTAAACGTTTTACAAATCCAGTTAATCATTTTTGACTGGATTTTGCTGTTAATTTAGAATCTACGCCTTTGTGTTTTTGTGTGCGTTGCCACATGTTGATTGTGATATTGGGTGTAAACTAAATGAGAAAAGTTTAAAATATCTTTGAGGAACAATCAGGGCAGAATCATTAGGGAGGAGATCTAATGTGTGAAGGAACTGGATGTCAAAGAATATGTGGAGGCCTGTTCTGTGTATGCAGTTTCTAGGGTTCCTCATAAACGTCCTTGTGGATTGTTACATCAACTTCCTGTACCTAGTATTCCATTGTCCCACTTGTCCATGGATTTCATCGTGGAACTTCTGAGTTCTAATGGTCAAACCACCATCCTTATGGTGGTTGATCGTTTTTCCAAGATGGCTCATTTTATTCCACTCAAAAAATTGCCATCTTCACAAAATCTGGTTTTGATATTACAGGTAGTTCCCGACTTTACGAACTAATTGGTTCCGAAGCCTAGTTCATAAAGTGAGAGTTCATAAAGTGAGAACTAATTTCCCATAGACACAATGTAATAAACATGGGTTCCGTTCCTGACCAACAAATTTTACCATTGAAAACCTAAATTATTAAGTACAAATACAACATGAAAGCATAGCAAATACATGTATGTTGCAGGAATTTTAAAGGCTTGCATACCATATTGAAATCTTCTTTAAATTATCATCAATCCTCATACTATTCAATGAAGAGACATGCTGCACTTGTTGAATGGGGAACCTCTCTTAAACCCTCATACTTATTCATTTTCTTCCTTATCAGCTCCCCCCTCTCTTTTATCACTTTTCTCTCAAACGTTCTTCCTTTCCCCTTTTTCAGGCTTTTCAGCCCTCCTCCTGCTTCTTACTATTGCTGCCTGCCAAAACATGGCAGAATGGCAAACACACATACACACAGACAGCTATGTCAGACACACACAGACAAATCTATACTCAATAGCACACAGTGCAATAATATTACAGGATCTGCAATGTATGCCCATGAAAGCACAAAGAGAATACAGAACAATCTAAACCTGTTTTTAGACTTCCCTTTATCTTCAGGAACTGTGTTCCTGGTCCTCATCTCTCTTCTTGTCTACTCCGGACCACAAATTCTTCTTCTTCTCTTCTTGTTTGTGCTCCAAAGCACTCTCCTCTGTCCTGATCAGTGGACCACTAACACAAAATGGCGGTGAAACAAAATGGTGGCGCATCCAGAAAAAAGTTCATAAAGGCGGGAGTTCATAAAGTGAGAGTTCATAAAGTGAGAAATGCCTGTATATGCGACATTATCAGACTACATGGTATCCCTCAAAATATTATTGTCTGACAGGGGTTCTCAGTTTGTGTCTCCATTTTGGAGAGCTTTTAGTAAACAGCTGGGTATTGCATTGTCATTCTCTTCCTTTTACCATCCCCAAACCAATGGTATGGCTGAAAGGGCTAAACAATCCTTGGAACTGTATTTACTTTGTTTTGTGAATAGCACTCAGGATAATTGGTCTGAATTGCTACCCTGGGCCGAGTTTGCCAGGAATAATGCTACCCATGACTCATCCGGGCATAGTCCATTTTTTGTCAATAATGGTTGTCATCCAACCATTCTACCGGCCGTGTTCTCTGACACTGCTATCCCTCCTCTGGATGATCACCTTACTTCTATTCATGAGACTTGGACCAAGGTTCACTCCACTCTTGAGACTGCAGCTGCTCGTTTTAAATTTCATGCTGATAAATGGTGGGGTGCCAGCCCTGTTTACCAGGTGGGTGAGAGGGTGTGGTTATCTTCGCACAACATCAAACTGAAAGTTCCTAGCATGAATTTTGCCCCCAGATTTCTTGGTCCATTTCGTGTTGTTCGGAGAATTAACCCTGTTTCTTATTCACTGGCTCTACCAGCCTCCTTGCATATACCTAATACATTTCATGTCTCCTTACTCAAACCAATTATTTGCAAAAGGTATACTGTCCCAATTGTTCCCCCTCCTCCTTTGGTCGTTTCTGGACAGGAGGAATACGAAGTCTCCTCCATAATTGATTCCAGGTTTTCTTGCAGTTCCTTGCAGTACTTAGTTGATTGGAAGGGGTACGGGCATGCCGATCGTTCTTGGGTTCCGGCTTCTGATATCCATGCTTGTCGCAAAATTCGTTATTTCCACACCAAGTTTCCTCTCAAGCCTAGTCCTACCCACCTGGTGGGTGGTCTTTAACCCCTTAAGGACACATGACGTGTGTGACACGTCATGATTCCATTTTATTCCAGAAGTTTGGTCCTTAAGGGGTTAAGTGGGGGGTACTGTCACGGCTCCTGGTGATTCTGTTGGCATGGTTGCACATAAAGTAAGCAACCTCAGCTAATATTCTGACTATTTTCTGGTACGTAAAGTCCAGCCATTCTATCGTCTAGCTCCACCAACTGGCCCTAGGTGGAGGCATGGCAGGGCATAATTAAGTTGGTAGCCCCACTGAGGCCATGGAGGCATGGGCAGTGATCTGTTCACCTGTTCTTTTTTAAATGTAGGCCCCAAACTGATGCCCAAGAGTGGTGGCGTGGGGAGAGGTGTATCAGGTACTCCCTGTAATTTACTAATTACAGGCACCAATAGCTTCCCAGTGGCTAGTCTTTCAGTACTGCGTGCAGCAAGTGGCTGTTTGCGCTTTGGCAGACATGCCTCCACTTGCAGCATGATAAGTGTGGTGGCATGGAGAGGTGTTTATCTTCCTTTGTACTAATATGGAGGGTCAGTCATTAAAAAAGGCCAATAAATGTACTTGCGAAGGACATTTATCTGAGGGTAATTTTTTTTTAGCAGAGTTTACTGAATTATGCTGCAAAGATTTCAGCTGTATTAAATCCAGTAAAAATTCAATTAAACATGTTACGAATCCAGTTAATCATTTTTGACTGGATTTTGCTGATAATTTAGAATCTCCGCCTTTGTGTTTTTGTGTGCGTTGCCACATGTTGATTGTGATATTGGGTGTAAACTAAATGAAAAAAGTTAAAAATATCTTTGAGGAACAATTAGGACAGAATCATTAGGGAGGAGTTCTAATGTGTGAGGGCACTGGATTTATATAAAAACCACAGCTTAAGGAACCCTGGGTTACAGAAGGGATAAAGGGTGATTAAGGTGAGTCCTGAATTTTCTGCCATAATACATTATTATTATTATTTTTTCTCCATATCTAATCTTTATTTTTATATAGAAATACACAATCACAAGACCATACATTATAAGATACATGACATGCACAGTTATGTGCCTATATATATAGCATAGTGGTACATATTTTTCTATATCCATTATTTAATAGATTACTCATATTCTAGATTTAAATTTTACATCCCATAACCAGCACGTCAACACAAAACAAAATATATAATATTATAAAAACTCTAACTAATTTAAGTTGTTTTTCCTGCGAGGGGGACCAGGATGGATAGGACTTCATATGACTTGTTATCATTCTACATTTGTTTGGCTAGATTATGCCTTATGTTGTATTCGGGGCGTTAAAATTAAGAACGAAAGAGAAGAGTAAATAATATATTACGTCTGTTGTATCTTACATAGCCATTCTTTCATTATTTTCCCATCTTTTGATGTTATTCCCATTTCCATCTTTAGCTGATATACCAATTGTTCTTTAACTAAGCCCCAACAAGGAACCTTAGTTGATCTCCAGTTTCTTGCCACCAATATTTTGGCAGCCATCAAATTGTGTATAACTAGTGCAGAGAATTGGCCAAAGTTTTGGTACATATTTAGGTGCAGCAAAAAGATACTCGGGACTAAATCTATCTTGATATTGGTCAGCTTCTTTATTGTAATGGCAATCATACTCTAAAAAAGAAATATTGACCCACAGTCCCACCATATATGCATCATCCCTCCATTATGAGAATCACATCTCCAACATCTGTCGGACATATTTAAATGCACTTTTGCTAATCTACTTGGGGTTAAATACCGTCTGTTCATTATCTTTGTACTTCACTGTACTTCAGACAAATTAAGGCAGTGTATATTCTTTGGAACAATAGTTATGGATCTTTTCCAATCATCGTAACTTATATCCGTATGTATATCTTTTTCCCATTTATTTATTATAAAACGAATAAGATTTTCAGGTTCTCTTTCATATAAATTGAGACATCTTGACACAATTTTTTTTATAGTTTATCTATTTTTTATTATTTCTTCGAGTTTTACTTGTTTATTTGATTTAACTTTGAGTAGATGATCGTTAAGATAGCCCTTTACCCGTATATATGTGAAAATCTCTTTACTATCAATATTATATTCTTTATTTAAGGAATTCAAATCTTTGATTTTACCATTTTCTACTATATTGCCAATTTCCTTAACACCAAGGTTATTCCATTTTTGTATATTTAAATCCATCATATTGCTATTTAATTGACTTATAGGAAGACTAGTCATTATTTTGTCTTGTACACCTTTCTGGGCTTGTTCCATATAGTTAATATATTATTTAAAATTTGACTATTAGTATTTAGACAATAGCTATATTTGTTTTTACTTCTAATTGTCCAAAATAAAGTACTCATTTGCTCCTTCGGCTTTCCTTCGTTATATAGAAATTGTTAAATTTTGTACCATATTTGGTTCTTTGCAGTGTCAGATTGAGTAATAATTGCTTGTGCAATGTTACACGCCTTCCATGTTTCTTGTAACGGTGGAATTCCCAAGCCCCCTTGATTGATCTTTTACGCCAATCGATTTTAACTTATCCATGGGCATTTCCCTGCCCAAATAAACTTATTAAAAATTGATTGCACCAAGGTCAGCCAACTTTCTGGACAGTTTAGTGGTACCATGCGGAAGAGATATGCCCACTTTGGATATATGTATGCTTTTATCATGTTAATTCTTCCCCACCATGATGCCTCCACACTCTTCCATTTTTTTAATGTTATACTTGTATATTTCAACAGGTTTAACAAGTTATATTCCATCATTCTAGTTGGCTGATTAGTAATTTCTATACCCAAACATTCCAGAGAATTGTTATTGCAGTCAAAACCAAATTTTTCAGATAATTTCTTTTTAACTGTTTGTGATAAAGTGCTACAGATTTATTTAAATTCAGTTCATATTCTGAGTGAGTATAATTTGAACTCGCTTATAATATCCATGAACTCTTCCAGGGATATCAGAGGGTTACACAGCGTGAGTATCAGCATACATTGTAAGTTTATTTTGTCATTATATAGAATAGGGGGGAAAGTGGACACCCCTGCCTTGTGCCATTCTTCAGCTGGAACCAATCTGAGTAAAAACCACAATAATACTGCCTTGTAATCCAAAGCTATGTAAAACACTCTCAAGAAAGTCCCACCTTACCCTGTCAAAAGCCTTCTCAGCGTCTAATGACAGAGCAAGGAGGGACAGACTTTCTTTTGATGCCATATCTACCACATCCATAAGTCTTCTTATATTGTTTGCTAGTGACCTACTTGCTAGAAACCCAACTTGTTCTTGATGAATAATTGTGGGTATAATATTGGCGAGCCATAATACATTATTTTATCATGCAGTGCTCTGATACAATTTTACTAAATATTAACTAAAATGTAAAGGTGGCAAAGAGGGTGAAGAATAAAGAGCGGCAAAAATTACATCAGCCATGCAAGTCTCTTCATTATGTTTTACCCAAGTGGAATAGTTGTCACGGGGATTATATATAATGCAATAATAATAGTAATGTTTATTAGATTTCTCTCCCTGTTGTATTTAGAATACATTATAACTATACACACAGTGCGGGAGATTGGAAATACAATAAAGAATAAAGCTTATTTTGGGGGTAAAATAAGCAGTAAATCCCTGATAGATAAGTTGGTGGGAAATAATTTAATGTTTACAGAACAGGAGGTTATGAGTAATTATTTGCCCCAAAACAAATAAAATGTCACAAATATTTATAATTTAAGGAATTACCAGTTTCCTGTTCATTAAATCATTCTTATTCCATAGAAATAACTTAGTTTTTAATTCTTTATTTTAGACTGAACAAGGTAGGTACATGTTAGTGAATGTTCATACAGTGAGTCAGGGAGACGTAAACAGAATATTAACCTCGAAAGTGAGAGCTCCCCTTTAAATATGAACAGGTTTAAACAACCAAACACATACATACGTAAATACGTTTATACCAATTGCCAAACTTACACAAATGTATGCAAACATACATTCAAAAATAGGCAAACACATACACCGACTGACAAACACACAAATAAATAAATGTAAACACAAACATCCAAATCTATAAGTGGAGCGCTCAAACTCGTATATAGCTTACCAAGCGTTGTTTCATTCAATGGGGTACATGTCAAATAAAATACAAAAGGGTACAATATAGTGCAGATGGTATTTAAAGTGACAATGCAATAAAAGTAATGATAACGTGATGGATTATACACTCACATTTCATGGAGCCTGTATATAAAAACACTGGCTCCGTATTGGGGCTTGTGTGCTTTTATGATAGCACCACCCTTCTATCTCGACTTGGAGGAATTCCTGTGTCTGTCTGTTAGTGAATGTAAGTCACTGACAAAGGTAGGGGGCTGGGTGATTTTAAATTAAAATTAGATTACATATAATTTGTGTGTTAGACAATGTGTGTGATTGTGTCGGTATCAGGGTTTCTGTGAGTGTATGTGTGTGTCAGTATCAGGGTGTCTGTGAGTGTATGTGTGTGTCTGTCAGTGTGTTTTTGGGAATGCATGCATGTGTGCCTGTCAGTGAATGTGTGTCTGTCAGTATGTGTCTATGAGTGAATGTGTGTGCCTGTCAGGGAATGTGTGAGTGAATGTCAATGTGTGTCTGTCAGTAAATGTGTGTCTGTGAATGAATGTGTATGTATCTGTGAGTGAGTGTGACAATATCCTTCCATATTCGAAGTGGGGGTCTTTTCATTACAGTCTAATGATTAATATTGTGTTCCTTCACCCTCTAGGATGTGAAAGGGTTAATGCTGTCTTGGACTCAATTCCCTCAATTCTGTATCTCTCGGTCACCACATCAATTGACGGGAGAAACTTGCTCAGCAAATAACAGACACACGAAAGGTGCATGACAAGTTCTCAATTTGTATTACTGTGAATCGGGCATTTATACAATTGTATTTACATGTGTCATGAGATATGCCATTCAGAATATAAGATTGATTACTTCCTTAAATATCACATGTTATTCTGGCTGGTAAGATAAGACCTTCTTTGAATATGTCTGGATCCGAGGCCAGACATCCTGAGTATTTAGCATTGTCTTACATCCTATAGAATTGTAAGTCTGTCACACTCAATCATATTAGATCATCCTATACAATTGTATACTAAGCATAGTATCACATTGTCAGACATCCTAAAAGGAAAAATGTCATTGTCCAAGTTTTGCCACACTCAGCATATCTATGACGTACATCAAATTTAGCATACAAAGCAAAAAGTAGTTTAACGAGTCAGCAATAATGATAATACATCTTATAAAATGATATGAGAAATTAACTAATATTTCTTACATTTCCCCTCTTTGAGCAAAAATAAAATTTGCTCATGTTATTGATAAAAATCTTACCAGGACAGAGAAACCTCCACATGGTATTTTCAGGGGTGCTAGTCACTCCCTGCGGGACTTTAATTAATTTCTTCACCTCGATTCCCATGTGGTAATTCCTAAGGCCCAGTTTTAAAGATGGGTTGATACCCTCCAGTGGCAGAGAGGAGAATTTCCAATTGTTTCTGTTCTGCATTATGAATTAATTTCTGTATTCTCTTCCTCAATATACAAGTAAGGTGGCAGTTATAAAAATTCATACACAATAAAATCAGAACTACAATAACAAGCGGATAGAAGAATGATTTCATTATCTGGGATCCAGTAAGGGACCAACCAGTGAAAGCGTCATACCATTGATGGGCTAAATCATTCTGAATTTATGAACTCACCTTAAGGAGTTCTCCTTTTAAGATATGTGTGGCTACCTGTGTATGTAGGTGCCCACCAGGTTAAATTTCTGGCAAAGAGATCATAAACTGGTACTGGTAATGTGTTAAATTGACAAGCTAATTTAACATCCTTTGATATATGACATAGTGTAAAATAGCATGAGCATGAAAAATATGAAACATTACCAGTTAACCATTCATTGCATTTAGTGGATTGGGTTTTTTAGAAGTAACCATTCATTATCTGTGTGGTTAAGCATTCTTCTAATCTTCTCTAATTTAAGAATCATTAGTGGGTTTTCTAATGCCAATCCTTGTTGTTGCATCCATAAATACCTGATGGCACAAATACTCCAATTACTTAGACCTGTTGTGAATTTCATAGTTGCAACAGTTAAGTTATCTAAATAATTATACATTGATTTATCTAAATCCAATCCTGTAACCTGTGATTTAACAACAGTTGGAGCCCAGTTTGCAGTAGCATGGAAACCAGTCCCTATATGCATACTGGCTGTGTTTAACTTATTCTTGAGGGTCTCCATATCTATAACTATTTAGTATACCCATAGTGGTTCCAGCACCTCCTGTGTGTCATACCATTCCGTTTTCTGCCTTTTGTTTGCTGTGTTACATAATGTTACAAAAGGGAGTAGTGATTTTTTAATGACACATGTACAGCTTGTAGGAAGGCAGTTGTATTAATACATGTGGATGGAATAGGTGTGTGTCATTCATAATAACTAACATTTGTCCCCTTCTCCAATTAATGGTACCAATTATATAATCATTATTAAAAGTAATAAGGCCTGTCTGTTTATATTGATATGCAACCTTATTAATTTTCTTATACTATATATATCCCAAATCTGTTTAAGTGGTCTTCTTACCATCAGAACTTCTATTAAATAATGTGACACAGATATTAGTGTAATTAGCAACCTTAACTGTGCACATTTCTGCGTTATAAGAGCTAACAATTTTCCGTGAACCTTTAAACAAACATAATGCATCGGTTTCATTAGCTATGGACACAGTCCATATGGGTAACTGGTACTTATAAGGGTTACTATTTGTCCAATTCATCCAAATGCGTTCAGTGAATGAATGATTGCATATTACATGCTGATAGAAAGGTGGTGGAGAAAGGTTCTTGAGGGAGCGTGTGTGACGAAAGCTAGATGAGGGGCTAAGGCCTAATTGGGCTGGGGGTATTGAAGAATTGTTCATCGTGTCAAAGTCCTTTTCTCCAGAAACAAACAGGTTTCAAACTTGCCATTGACTTGTACTCATAATGGCATTCAAGGAACAATATCAGAGGGAGTATAACAACTCCAGAAAGCATAGCGCACAACATAATCTTGGTCTCAGGTACGTATGATCCTCTCAATCTACGATACGGTGTGAAAGCCATGATGCTTCGCTGAGGAGAACTTCTTCTGTTTCCGAGCGAGGAGTGGTGTTGTCTTCCTTGGCTCCCCTCTTTGGACACAGCTTCATTCGGGATGCGTGAATCAAGATGTCATCGGAATCTGTGAGGACAGCAGTTCTGGGTACAGCAATCACAGTAGCAGGTGGTCCAAAAGGGTATCCTCCTTTGCTGGTTCTGTTCAGCTGACGGATATACACCTTGTCACCGGGCTGGTATGGATGAGTAGCTTCCTGTGAAGGTAAGGGAAAACTACGAAGAAACTTTGTCATACATACCATTCAGTTTTATCAACAATTCCTGTACATATTCTTGTATTAGCTGTAAATCCCCAGACATTATAACAAGCGGTTCCCTGGCTCAGGGTATGGGAAAAAGGTCATCCCATCAAAATCTCAAATGGAGATAATTTAGTCACCTTGTGGGGATTCATTCTTATATCAGCTAAAATAGCTGGTAGATATCTAGTCTAATTTACCCATGTTCCTGGGTAAATTCTGGGCTTTTCCTTAATAGTCCTATTCATCCTTTCAACTACCCCTGTACACTGTGGATGATAAGGTATATGAAACTTCCAGGTAACTTGCAAGAATTTAGCAAGTTCCTTGGTAACCTTACTGGCAAAAACCGAGCCATTATGAGAGCCAATACTGCAGAGAGCCGCCATACCTGGGAATAATTTCAGCAACAATAATCTTCACTACAGTCCTAGCATCTTCCCTAGATGTCACAAAGGCCATCATGCCATCTACTAAACTGATCAACTATGACCAGTAAGTATTCTTACCAATTTTGGATACATGAATAAAATCAATCTGTAAGTGTGTAAAAAGAGCAGCTGGAGGGGGCAAATGTTCGTGCTGTGATTTGTGTGGAATATTAGAATGTGTTCTCATACATGGTTCACACTATCTTACAAAAGACTGTTTGCTTCAATTATGCCTATTCTCACCTATTCTCCCCTCTTTAGAGAACAGATCATTCTGATCTTTCTCTAAACCTTGTTTAATCCAAACATTATGGCTGCAACTTCCTTTTGCCACTTTGTCAGCCAAGGCATTTCCTCTGGAAATGTCATCACTAATTATGAGGCTTAGATGGTATAGACAGAGTCAGAAGCAGAAATGAGAATAGCATGCAAAACAAACAGGACCAGAATTAACAATACTATAGACAATAGACAGATTCTGGGTATTAAGAAAAAGAATCTCATAACTCTTAAGCGCTGGGCTGTCATGTGTTGTGTAGTGAGATTTGTTATCAGCTGAGTGACCTGGTGACTGGCATGAAGTTTTGTAGGATGCCCTAGTGTGATAGTAGTAGCAGTTTCAACAGCCATTGCACATGCTGTCAATGCTCTGAGACAACCGGCATACCCTGTGCTCAAGCTACTTTGGAAAAGAATGCTATGGGACGCATACCGCCTCCTTGCTCTTATGCACAGACCGTGGCCATGGTTTTACAGTTTGTCCTGAGCATACAAATAAAATGATTTACAATAGACAGGTAGTCCTAAAGCCGGGGCTTGTACAATAGCAACCTTGAGGGCAATATATGCAGCTATCATGTCTGGTGACCAACAGACATTTTCAGGGCTGTCAGAACGTACAGCCTGCCTTAGGATTGAGTCATAATGGGAGCATTCAAGGATCCATTGGCAGCAGTAATTAATCATGCCGAGGAAGGTGAGCAACTCCTTCCGAGTAGTGGGTGTAGGAATCCTCTGAATGACCTCAATACGTTTTGGACTCAATTGTCTGGTGCCTGAAGCCAGAACAAAACCTAAGTAATAAACCTTTGATTTACACAATTGCATTTTGTGTTTAACAACCTTGTGACCCACAGTTGCTGACAGTATCCACAGTGCTTGCCTCATAGCTAGGGCTACATAATAACAAATCATCATTTTGCAAAAGGACGGAACCAAGACCGGAGTCCATGTTTTTTAGAGTATGTTGGAGTACCAACGAATAAACAGCTGGGGAATCCACATAGCCTTGGGTAAGCGTGTCCAGGTAAACTGACAGCCTTCAAAAATTTAAATAAAAACCATAAGTAGCTGTGTCTCTTGATCAATAGGTATAGAAAAAATGCATTACTTAAATCAATAACAGTGAAGCAAGTGGCATCATGTGAAATGGCTGTAATGAGGGATGTCACATCAGGGACAATGGGTGCAATGGGCACAATTATACCATTCAGGGCTCTAAAGTCCTGAACTAAGCGATATGCTGGCCAGTGGTGTTGGGAGTGGGTCTGGTGTTATTCTTATCTACCGGGCATATTTTGAGAATTGTGGGGTTGTTGGGGTATCTGGGGTTTCCTGGGGTGTGGACACTCATTCCTCCAGTGGCCATACTGGCCACAGTTAAAACAAGTGTTCCTGTCTATTCCTCCTTGGTTACCCCTGCCACTATAACCCTGATTTCCCTGTCTCCATCCCCTTGCCCCTCTTTGACCACCCCATCCACGGGCGTTATGTGCTCCATCCCATGTTCGCTCTCAGCCTGTGTAGGTGGACAGTGTTGCAATCCCTGAGCATAATAAGCAACCTTACTTCCTAAAAACCTTCTTAAGTCAAAACAACCTGCATTTTCCTTTTCTATAACCTTGGTAAGAAAATCTTAGCCACCCAAATTGGCCCAGTCTGAAATCAATTATTTCACAAGCAAAGAATACTGTGGCAACATATTACCAAGGCATGACTGCATTTTAAGGAGATCCATATCATCTCCAGACTTCAAACCTGCCTCATCCTTCCAACACAAATCATATTACCAATCTCTTCCTTCGCATCTTGCTTATATGCCAAAACAGTGAATATAGACTGCTTATTCTTCCATAATCTCAACATTTCAACTTCCACCTCATTCTACATTTTAGCACATCCTGCTGAAGTACTAAGCTCATAAACAACAATTAATTTCAAACCATATAACAGTATCTTTGTAGAAACACATAATCGGTACCCAGCAGATATGCCAATACAGAAATCACATTTATGGGCACGCAACTACGCACTCTGTCTCCCTCCTAGGAAACACAGACACAATATAAAAGCAATCTTAAACTAATATCTCAAAATCTCCATTCCCATATAGCTATAACAGACCACAACTCTAACTATACTCAGCCAAAACGCTAGTATTCAACAGCTAATAAAACAGTTATTTGCTAGGTTATTTAGCTGTCATTCTTATCAGTATCACTAGACTGTAACAAACTGCTTCACATATCATTTTAAAACAATACAGCAACATATAAATTAAACCACTTTCCAGTTAAACTTCACACTTCACACATTATCACAATCACCATTTACACAGAATAAACCATTAACAGCTGTAATCACAACATATTATTGTATGGTATACCAATATTAGATTAGATTCATTTTAGGGATTCTTATGTATCCATTTTCTTAATTAACTTCATTACTTTAATCTACTATAGTATTGTATATAAAGAAAGGATCCATTTATATAGCGCGCTCATAACTCAACTATTTGTATAAAACTTCCATTAACTAATCTGAGATGCTTCTGCATCAACTTAAATCTTATAGAAATTGAACAAACATCTGGATCAGATTACACAGACATGGTTTCACCCGAATCTTTCAGAACTCTCAGAGACTTAAAAAATTTATTCTATACCATGTTTAAAAGGCATGGCAAACCTTAGACCGGTCAGTCTCCAAGAGCCTTAGTACAACAGGTAGAAACCTTTGTCAATGATCTCTGATCCAGGCTATATACCACAATTTAAAATAACACATAATGTGAGACATAGAAGACACAAGCAGTAGTTATTGTACTGGATCATCTAAGGCATCTGTAGCAATAAAAAGGTTAGCTTACAGCACAAAATAAAGCATGTGTTGGACCGCTGAAAATTTAAAATGTTACTCTGTTATTTTCAAACAAAAATCATATTTAGTATGGATCCTTTGCAACAAACACACAGGGCAGGGAATATGTGCTGATTGGTGTTCTATACAATTAATCCCATATGGGGAATTAACTTTCAAATACTAATGAAGTGTCTCTTTTTTGTCTCAGTATAAAATATACTGAGCTCATCATTTAAACAATTTAACACATTTACACTTATCCCACTCTCATAGAAAGTGTAGTGGGCTTATGGTATTTTTAAAGCAACAATCATACCAGGCACACAGATCCCATGTGAAATAACTTACAATAAAACTTATACTTCTATGCGACAGAAAGAATAAAGCAAAAAGATTTAAGTAGGTCTATCAGGTACAACCTGTGAGTCATTTCTTTTCTTTTTTTTTTTTATATTCTTTATTTTTGCGAGTATTCGCCAAAAAATAACAAGACATATGAAACGCATAGGTACACATCCATACATATACATATCAAGAACTGGGGGTTTCATAGCAGTATGCAACTCTTTTTTTTAATTTATGATGCCAGGGGTTCCCTCTGTTTGGGCAGAGTATGGTAGGTCAGTGTGGTTTCATGAGGGTAGCTATCTTGGGATCTTGTAGCGCCTTATCGCTTGTCGATCTCTCTGTGTGCTTTGTGCTCTGCTAAGGCGGTTGGGGGGCAGGGGTGGTTAGCTGGGTAGCCTCTGCTGGCAACTTTACTCGCTTATATAATATAACCTAGGGTGAGGCTTAGGGTGTGGGCCGTATGTGCATAGGGCATGTAGGTGGGTTAGTGACGGCTGCCGTTCGTTGCACACAATATGTAGGGGGGGTAATAAAACATAACAGTGGGCTACTCTTATAGCTCGCGGAGCCAGTGAAGTCCTGTATTAGAGAAAGGTTCTCTCTGCGGTGGGTCTTTGTGACCAACAGTCATGTGGGCCACACTAGGTGCGGGCCAGTTGTAGATGTGTCAGCAGGTGCGTATTTCAAGTGGGTTGCTCACGTCCCCCTTTCCTGGGTACGGAGGGAGTGATGCCCTCAACTGTCCATTTCGGGTGGTCCATCCTTGGCACCTTCTCTGCTGGTATTCCCAGGAGCCGAAGGAATGCTGGTGCTTCCAGGAGGGATGTCAGCTTATGCAGTGTGCCGGCCTTGTCGACCAGGATCCGGCGTGTGCCCCACCGGTAGGGGATCCCGTGCTCTTGTAGTAGCTGGGTGACTGGCTTGAGGTTTCTGCGCCAGAGGAGCGTATGTCTGGATAAATCCCGGTAGAATATCAGCTGTGCCCCCTCAAAGGACACAGTTGCGGAGTCCCTCACCGCTGCCATGATTGCTCCGCGGTCAGAGTCTCTAGACATCTTCAGCAGGACGTCTTTAGGTGCTTCGTGGACTGCATTGGGGGCCTTGGGAAGGCGAAAGCAGGATTCCACCGCAACCTGCTTAGCCTGTTTGGGCAGCAGCAGCGTGGCGATGAGCCTCCGGCAGTAGTGTGGGAGCTCCGCTCCGGCAACTGTTTCCGGTATCCCCCGGATTCTGAGGTTGCGGGCTCTAGCTCTGTCCTCCATTGAAGCGATTTGCCCCTGCTGGTCTGCGCATTGCTTTTGTAGGGCGCTGATGGCGGCGTCAGTGGCTGATTGAGCCAATTTGGTGCCTTCTAAGTCCTCTTCCACTGCCTTCACTTTGTCAGTGAGTTTGGCCACCGCCTCTCTGATCGGGGCCATGTCTGCCTGGAACATGGCTTTGATTTCGACCATTAAGGCCTTGATGTCAGACTTGGTCGCTGGTGCAGAGTCTGCCAGATCGGCAGTTGGTGACCCTGTGTGTTGCCCTATGTGTGGCCGGGATGGCGGATAAAAATCAGCGAGGGCGCCGTCATCATCCGATGAGGTTGGTGTGCAGGCCTCAGCCGCCGCCATTTTGGCTGTGCCGAGCCGCGGTGCCATGTGGAGGAAGTCTCCGATATTGCGGGAGCCCGATCCCGGGTCCGCCCGGAGTTTCTTCGTTTTCTTCCCCATTTCTGGGGCTACGTGCTGGTACTTTTGGGTCTCAGTGGCAGGTTCGGAATCTGCTAACTTTCGGTTTTGCAGGTTTAGTGCACGGAGCTGTTCCGATGTGCGTCCAGCTCGTGCAGGCGCTGGCTCCGCCCCCCGAGTCATTTCTTTTCTAATACACAGTACTGCTATCTTGCAAAAAGATAAGTCCTGCGCTCACTCCCATCACTACTGGGCAGCAGCAAGGACTACAACACACATCATAAAAACAAAGAAAAACAAGTTACCTGCGTTCTCTCCTTAATCCCTATGTATTTTTAAAAACCTCCATTTGTTTAAAAGTACTGCTATTTTATAAATACACATATACATATATACACATCTATACATATACATACATACATATATACATGTACACATATTGGTCACTCAGGACCTGAACTCACATTTCCCATACTGCTGACTCAGAGTGGGGACACTACTAACTTACCAAAGTGTGTCCCCAATATAGACAAACAATCACCCACAAAGAACACTTAAGACAAACAAAGGTGACCGGGAGAAAGAGAAGTTTGGGTTATACTTATAGATCTATAAACCGTGCTCCTCAGAACACCTATAGTCTTAATAAACCGGAGACCTCTTATGGTCTAAAAAACCTGTATCAACCTGAGATACCCTGTATCTATCTTAGATACTAACCTGGGTTACCAAGAACCCTATATATTTAGACCAAATGTCTAATAAACCGGAGACCTCTTATAGTCTCAATATAATAAACCGGAGACCTCTCATGGTCTCAATATAACTAGAGTCCTTACACCTTTCCTACTGGATACAGTCTTACTAAACCAAAGGGAATCATAGACAATCAGTGTCAATTAAGACACAAAAAGGCTACTTACCCAATGGCTTTGCTGTTTGCTGATCCCACTTCTAGACACCAAGCTGAAAGGGTTAATGCTGTCTTGGACTCAATTCCCTCAATTCTGTATCTCTCGGTCACCACATCAATTGACGGGAGAAACTTGCTCAGCAAATAACAGACACACGAAAGGTGCATGACAAGTTCTCAATTTGTATTACTGTGAATCGGGCATTTATACAATTGTATTTACATGTGTCATGAGATATGCCATTCAGAATATAAGATTGATTACTTCCTTAAATATCACATGTTATTCTGGCTGGTAAGATAAGACCTTCTTTGAATATGTCTGGATCCGAGGCCAGACATCCTGAGTATTTAGCATTGTCTTACATCCTATAGAATTGTAAGTCTGTCACACTCAATCATATTAGATCATCCTATACAATTGTATACTAAGCATAGTATCACATTGTCAGACATCCTAAAAGGAAAAATGTCATTGTCCAAGTTTTGCCACACTCAGCATATCTATGACGTACATCAAATTTAGCATACAAAGCAAAAAGTAGTTTAACGAGTCAGCAATAATGATAATACATCTTATAAAATGATATGAGAAATTAACTAATATTTCTTACAGGATGAAGAGTCTAACAATCCTGTTGGTTTGTGGCCTTTGCGCAGTCGATGGATGGGCTCAGCTGTGTGCTCCTCAGCCTGGAGGTAGGAAATACCACTAATAATGGTGAATGTTAGTAAATAAATTACTTCCCTTTCTTTTAGGCTGTTGATCCAAAAGAAGTTAAAAAAAACCCCAAAAAACAAAACCAACTGTAGCCATTTCCAGTTATGTCACAAAAAGGAAACAAAAAATATCCTTCTTGACTCCATAATAGCAATCAGATTCCCTCTGCTCACATACAAATCAATTATATCCTTGACTATTCTGGTTATTCATAGTAACATACAAAATAGCATTAAAGTGCTTTGTTTTTTTAATTATCTGTAGAATCTGACAAGGCAGCCTCTTCCGACAGATAATTGCACATCTTTATTGTTCTTACTGTAAAGAACCCAATTCCAGTTTTTCTAGCCTTTCCACATTACTAATGTTTTCCATTCCCCTTACTAATTGTGTAGCTTGCCTCTGCACTTTTCTAGTTCTGCAATATCCTTCCATATTCAAAGTGGGGGTCTTTTCATTGAGGTACAATGATAGAAAGGTACAATTATATTTTGGTCATGTGAACCAATACCACAAAAGCACCGTCATTGCATACTGTTGGCTATTTTTTTTTTAATCTATAATATTTATTTATAAAATATTTTACCAGAAAGGATACATTGAGATTTCTCTAGTTTTCAAGTATAACCTCGGTTCACGAAATATTGCATTGATACAATAGGGTACAATAAAATACAAATACAATATTAATACACAATATATCCAAACTTTACCATAGAACAGGTAGGAAATATATAATCAACCATGACAGGTGCATTCTGTTTTGAGGTATGTAGAGAGGGATCTTTTAAAGGACTTTAGGCTTGGGTAAGATTTGAAATTGTGTCGTTCCATAATTTTGGTGCTCTGTAGGAAAAGGAGGATCCGAGCCGCTTTCTTTTTGTATTGAGGTAGACTAAATAAAGTGCTGGTACTGGATCGGAGGTTATAGGAGGTGGGAACACCTAGAGAGAGCATTCTGCTCAGGTAGGGTGGGGGTGTCCCAGAAAAGCTCTTAAACAAAAAACTGGAAAGATAAAGGGTGTGTCTGGATTCCAGCGACAGCCAGTTTAGTTCTTTTAGCATGTCACAATGGTCGATCCTGTAATTACATTGTAGCACAAAGCTGCAGAACGAGTTATACAAATATTAATCAATAATATAATCAATGATTGGCATCGGCATTTGCTGTACAATCTTTTCCTTTACTGTAGGGCTTAGGCAGGATTTGTTTCTGTACAGGGCACCTAGTTTTGGATAAAGTTTAGATGCAAGTTTTTCTATGTGCAGGCCAAAAGATAGATTGGGGTCTAACAACATACCCAGGTATTTGAAAGAGTGGACTGCGGTCAGTGTGCTATTTGAATTTGTTTGGATGGAAAGGTGGGAATTGTGTAATTTGTGTAATTTAAGTACTGTTTCAGAGATCATTGTGATAGTTTTGTCAGTGTTTAGGAAGAGTTTGTTTTTTGCTATCTTCTTTTCTACCTTTGTGAACTGTTCTTGGAGCACAGCCTTGAGCTGCGGTAGATCGGATTTGCTTGAGTAGATTACTGTGTCGTCTGCGTACATGTGTACATTTGAGGATTTGCAGACATTAGGCAGATCATTTATAAATAATGTAAATAGTAGGGGGCCGAGAATGGAACCTTGGGGAACACCACACGTGACTGGGAGAGGGAGTTGCTGTCAGAAATGAACACATAGTGTGATCGATCCGATACATACGATCGAAACCAGGTTAGTGGACGATAACCAATACCTGAGTTTTTTAGTTTGTGCAGTAGAATGTCGTGGTATACTGTGTCAAAGGCCTTTGCAAAATCCAGGAAAATAGCTCCAGTTATGTCTCCTTGTTCCATGCCAGTCTGGATGTCATTGGAAACTTTTAAGAGGGCAGTTGAAGTGGAGTGATTCGGGCAAAAACCCGATTGATCAGGGGTCAGATAGTTTGATTGTTGGTAATACTCACATAGTTGCGTATGGACACATTTTTCTAAGATTTTTGACAATACTGGGAGCAATGATATTGGGCGATAGTTAGAAACCAAAGTAGTGTCAACACTTTCATGGATAGGCACTACTCTCGCAGTCTTCCAAAGTTTGGGTATGTATCCAGACACCAAGGATTCGTTAATTAGGGCTGTGACAGGTTTAGCAATTGCTGGCGCACTGAGCTTCAACAGCATTGCTGGGCTTTGATCAGGTCCAGACTGGTTTTTCATTTTTAGATTATTAAGGTGTTTTTTAATGACACTAATAGGTACAGGTCTAACTTTGAACTTGTCTATATTGGGCCTTTGCAAATTTAGTGGGGCCTGATCCACATTTGTAGTTTCAGGATGTGTGTCAATTATTAGCTTGGCAATCAGGGCAGTGGAGCATCCGACAAAATAATTGTTAAAGGCATTTGCTACATCTAAGGGAAGTTGCAGGGTTTGGTTATCCACTTTGACAGTGGAGGGTTGGGAGTGGATTGAGGGAGTTTGTAAATTGGTTATGACTTTCCAAAATTTCTAGGGTTTAACCCCTTAAGGACCAAACTTCTGGAATAAAAGGGAATCATGACGTGTCAGACATGTCATGTGTCCTTAAGGGGTTAAAAAAAGTTATTGTTCAGATTTTCACAGAAATGTTTTTATAAAATATCTTACCAGGAAAGATACATTGAGATTTCTCTTGTTTTCAAGTATGTCCTGGGTCCACAAATCATCACATTGATACAATAGGGTACAATAAAATACAAAAACAATATTAATACACAATATATACAAAATTTACCATAGAACAGGTAGGAAATATATAATCAACCATGACACATGCATTCTGTTTTGAGGTTTGTAGAGAGGGATCTCTTAAAGGACTTTAGGCTTAGGGAAGATTTTAAATTGTGTGGGAGGTCATTCCACAATCGCGGCGCTCTGTAGGAGAAGGAGGATCGGGCTGCTTTCTTTTTGTATTGAGGTAGACCAAATAAAGTGCTGGTACTGGATCGGAGGTTATAGGAGGTGGGAACAGCCGGGGAGAGCATTCTGCTTGGGTACGGTGGGAGCTCCCAGAAAAGCTCTTATATTATATAAATATTGGGCTTTGGCCAGTTTTGTTTGTTTTGTGCATATATTTCACCATTGTCTATATGCACTGTGATCGTTCATGGAGCCATAACGCTTGACCTTTAACGACAATGAATCCCGAAACCGGTACATTTGAATGTGTTCAGCTGTGATCCAGTTCATGTGTGCCCCTTTTACTCTCACGCAGTGGGGCATGCAAATTCCAAACTTGTAGGAGTTCGGACTGAAAGGATTCAACTGCCCGCTAGATCTGGAATTAGGTTGAACCCCTTAAGGACCAAACTTCTGGAATAAAAGGGAATCATGACATGTCACACATGTCATGTGTCCTTAAGGGGTTAATCTGTGCCATGGGAAGTTCTTTTTTATTTTTTTAATTTTTATTACATTATTTTCCATATTAATTAACAAACACATATGAGTTCCATTCCAAATAACATCTGATGACGAAGCATGGTTAAATATTAACTTGTACATCTAGTTAACTCTTATACATAAATGACATAACATATCTTCAATCATACACCATAAATACTTGGATGGTAGTGAGAAATTCCACATTATAAATACATGGGGAAAAAAACAAACTATTTTTTATTAAAAATTACTTTCAATAATATGTTGCCAATTTTTAAGAATACTGCTTTGTTGTCTTGCCTTAGCACTTATCTATGTTCCATGCTACATTGAAAAAGTATCTGTTCTTTCAATTGTGGTCACTGAATATGATCTATTTTACCCCATTTTCTTATTGGGGTAATATTTTATTATTAATATTTTAGCAGCAACAAAAAAAATGAAATACAACAGGGAGGTTTTTTTTATTTAGGATTGGCCATTTTAGATGGAGTAACGTGATTTCAAATTTCATTTCAATGGCAACATTACCAATCAAATATATTTTTTCAAAAACAAAATTCCACATTTTTTTTAAATGATCTTACATTTCCACCATATGTGAAGGTAATCTCCCTCCACTTCCCCAGAATCTCTAGTATTTAGAACTATGAACATGCAAACATTTGGCTAACTTTGTAGGAACGTAATACCAAAATTGTACAAGTTTAAATTGGTTTTCCAGAATATGAATACAATGAATCGATTTATTATATCTTTTTAGTGTCTCAGACCATCTGGACTAAATTCCGTATGCAGCATTTTGCCCCATTTTCCCTGATTTTCTGATGATTATTATCATATTTTAAACTTACACACGTATACGCTTTAGACATAACTTTGGTTATTTTATGTCCTCCAAATATTTCTTCTAATTTTTCCATAACAGTATTATTTCCTTTAGATATAGAGACTGTGGAAAATTCTTAATTACTTTACCTATATACAATTGTTTGATATTAATTATACCAGCTTTTCTCCAAGCCTCTAAATCTAAGTCTTGTACATTGGATTCTATAATATTAATGTATAAGTTTCCCAATATCTGTCTTTGTATTCCTAAGGTTTTTATGATGTGCCGTCATGCCTTCAATAAATTCTCTAATACAAAACTAACTGTTGGCCTTTTATTATAATCACAGGAGATGTCCCAAATGGCACAATAGGGTCCCTTAGAGCCAAGCATGCATTTCTCAGTCTTGTACCATATTTCATATTTTATATATTTGGTACTTGTAACGGCACCGAGGGGAAAAAAGGGTTAAACCGCCGTTTAGTAGATCCTCCCTTCCAGAGACACAGGCACAGCTACTGTAGACACCAATACACCGAACCGGAGAAGCACATGAATGCCGTAAACAGCTGAACCGGAACCATACGAATGCTGTAAACAGCCGAATAGGAAAAACCATACAAATAGGTTTACACTCCTAGCAGTCAAACTGGAACAGCATACAGTAAATCCCCCCAAGAACAAGACAAAGCTCCGTGTTGAGGGTCAAGCAGTGGTCTGGTTTACTCAGGGCTACCCGCCCAGTATTTATGCATGGCTCCCACCTGGTGGACACTCCTCTAGGGGACCAGATGGAAGACTGTGACAAGTTTTGCCACAACAGAGATACACCAATTACAGACATACAGCAGTAAAACATCCCCACAGTGCATTCTGATCTCCTCCATCTATCCTGGAGATAATTATCCAATTATCCAATTATCTCCCAGGACAGAGGCAAATTTCCATTACACATCTGGGGACACAAAAGACAGTAAAACACTTTAAAATACATAAAGACACCTTTTATACATAAAACACAGACATGTTACATATCCCCAGATAGCTGGGATCTGAGCACACAAAACTACCGAATAGCGCTCAGATCCTATTCACACAGTTCAATTGCCATGGAGCCAAAGTCTTTAATTACACGAATAGGCTCCATGGCATAGCTATCTGGGTTAACACATTCACATAAAACAAAATACCGAATGAACATGTTTTTGGCTAATCCTGCACGAATATGAACCAGGGAGACGGACGGCTCAGCGGTGTTGGTGCAATTAAGTGTCCGTTTTTAGTTCCATAGAATCCTCGCCGAACACCGCTGATCTTTTGCATGATTAAAATGTCCGCCGCCTCGTGGTCGGCAACCGAACAAAGACCACCCTGTATTCGTCAATTAAGCTGCGGTTAACCGCAGCTTCAGGGAGGTAAATTGACGGCACACTCCAGCTCCCAGGTCAGGGGTTCTCAACCTAGTCCTCAAGGACCCCCTACCAGTCCAGGACTTAGGGATTAACTGAGTGTGTTTAAGAGAGAGTCTAAGGTGTTTTTTTTCTAAACACCTTAGACACACCCATGTAATCCCTAAATCCTGGACTGGTAGGGGGTCCTGAGGACTGGTTTGAGAACCCCTGTCCCAGGTGGTCGCGCATTCGGTAGTTTGTTCGGTAGATAACATCCATTATGCAGGGAAAATAATCATTAATAAATAAAATCATTTATCACAACAAGTTGAGTCTTTAATTTCGTTAAAGCAATAACTTGTCATAGTTTTTAAATAGGGCCTATTTTCTTCTAAATTTAATAAACTATCTTTTAATTTCCATTCGTTTGTTTTTTGTTTTATTTATGGTCCGACCAGCTCACTGTTTGTATATCTATCTATCTTTTATTTTTTATTTTTTTCTAGTATTAAATAATTAGTAATTGCTAAATCAATAAATCAATAAATCATGTTAACAGTGTCTAAAACAAAAATGGATGTATTCCTTCTCAGTAGGGTGGAAAACTCTCCAAGCGTCATACAGCATTGATTTAAGATTGAGGAGAAGGCCCTGGATTTTCTTCTTAAAGAATCATAAATAGTTAACTCTATTCTAACCTTTTTATCCATCTTTACATCGAATGTACAATTATAATCACCTGCTATAATAACATTGCCAACTGCTAATTTCTCAACCTTATCTATTAAATTCTGTAAAAACATAATGTGGCCCATATTCGGCACATAAATATTAACCCAACGTGTATAAAATCTTATCTAATTTGTAAATGAATATTATAAATCTTGCTTGGGGATCAATTTCTAAGTTCAATTCTATCTCTTTACTAATCCAGATGGTCACCCCTTTCCTTTTGCCTGCGTGTGATGGAGCATTAATTAAATGGGCCATTTGTTTCCACATGAAAAATTGCCTCTCAGATGTTACCCAATGAGTTTCTTGGATAAAACATAACTGGGCTTTTTTCTTTTTTAATCCATTCAATCAATACCCCTGTATTGCAATGGCGGAGTCTGGTATTTTAGCCGTTAACCATGATTCCAAAGAACACAATGATTTTTGGTTTGTAATGGGAACAGTTAGTTTCTCTATATGCCTGTATGTCTGTGTCTGTGTGTCTCTATATGTCTGTGTCTGTATGTTTCTGTATGCCTTTGTATAGATGTCTCTGTATTCCTGTATGCTTGTGTCTGTATGTCTCTGTATATTTGTGTCTGTATGTCTCTGTATGCCTGTATGTCTGTGTCTGTATGTTTCTGTATGCCTTTGTATAGATGTCTCTGTATTCCTGTATGCTTGTGTCTGTATGTCTCTGTATATTTGTGTCTGTATGTCTCTGTATGCCTGTATGTCTGTGTCTATGTGTCTCTATATGTCTGTGTCTGTATGTCTCTGTATGCCTGTATGTCTGTGTCTGTGTGTTTCTGTATGCCTTTGTATAGATGTCTCTGTATTCCTGTATGCTTGTGTCTGTATGTCTCTGTATATTTGTGTCTGTATGTCTCTGTATGCCTGTATGTCTGTGTCTATGTGTCTCGGCATGACTGTGTCAATATCTCTGTATGCCTTGTTCTGTATGTCACTGTATGCCTGCTTCTTTATGTCTCAGTATGACTCTATGTCTGTATGTCTCTTTATGAGGGCATTTGTGTGTCTCTGTGTGACAGTACCCCTGTATGTGTAGATTGTATGTGTGCCTGTATTACTGTGTTTGATTGTGTGCCTTTTATGACTGGATTATTTTTTCATTTTGTATTTCATTTTAGTTTTTGCATGGAGATTCTTTATGCGGAGTAAGTTATTTTGTTATTGTATTAATAGTATTCCATTAGTGGAAGATGTGTGTAAGTGTTGTGAGAATATTTGTGGGGAATAAAAATATTAAATGTGGTATTTTATAAAACATTATCATAAATTTATATTTTTTTCTTAACACAGATCGATCTTATGGCTCTGTATCCCCTTCTAATTCAAGCTAAATAGTAAGGGGCACTATTTGAGCTCTAAGATCTTTAGTTCGTTAATAGTGATTTTTTTTTTAATAATCTCACCGTCTGCTCTGTCGGCCGCGGGTCTCACGAGATTTACACTGGGAGCTGAACGGAACGGAGGTGAACGGAGCTGCTGCAAAGGTAAGTAAACGCTTGCTGCCGGCCCCCAACAGGACCGCCGGGCTTGTAATGAGCCCGGCGGTCCTGATCTGTATTATGGCAATGTAAGTTGCCATAATACAGACAGTGACTCAAGTATAAGCCGAGGGGTGCTTTTTCAGCACAAAAAATGTTCTGAAAAACTCTTATAGGCTTATACTCGAGTATATACAGTAACTTAACCGCTAAAAATATCTGTATTATTAGAGATTTTTCATAAAAAGACATATTGTCCAATTTAAAGGGAATAAGTGCTATATCGGTGATATAGATCCAATGTGATCTTTGGTATATTCAAGGGAGCCCAAATTATTATTTCAAGTGCACTTGGAGAAGCGTGAGTTAGACACCAGACACCTGTTAGTAATCAAAATAAGCCTCTGTCGTTTTATTCGTCAGTTGTGTTTTTATACATTAAAAAGTAAGTGCTTACGTCCAAATACTCATAGGACAGTAGTAGGAAGGGAGTGAAAGGGTGAAAGGAGTACAGATAAGACATAGGGATGAAAGTCATGTACATATAACAGATAAGTTCTGAGAAAGAGAAAGAACAGACTGATTTAGAAGAGACAGCTCAGGACCGTAACTAGACATATATGGTCTTAAGTGTCATTTTAAGCATTAAGCCTTTCCTGAGTCCAAGTTAGCCAATTTTAATATAGGATATCTAATATGACACCTATAAGCTTGAACCTTGGAATCGAAGTAAATTCTATCACAATCCCCCCTTTTGATCCAAGGGTCACCCAAATGTCCAAGGTATTTCCAAGCCTGCTAGCCAAAGCCTGTGGGACTTTCATTTATTTCTTCACCACGGTTCCCTTGGACTGAGAGACCACCATAATCAGCTGAGGAGAGTTCCTTCATTTGCTAGGCGAGGTATTATATATTACAAGGTTGCAAGTCACACCAACTCAACTGGGACATCTGCAGTGTTATTTGTTTCAAAGTACACGTGCAACTCATTTTCAACAGATGCCATCAGTTTAGTGTCTGTCAGTAAGTGGTCGTTGAGACGCCAAGAACCCGCTCTCATAAAGGGAAATGGTTCTGTCAGTGGAAGAGTGGTGGGTGCGTGGTCTGACCATTTGAATGTCCCTAAGCTAGTCGCTTGAACTCTAGGGAGAGTAGAAGTGTGAAGGAGAAATCTGTCAATATGTGAGTAGGAGTTGTGCACCTGGGAATGAAAGGTATAATCTTTTTCTATGTCATGGGTCGCCTGCCACACGTCCACATACTCATGTATGCTGAGGATCTGGTTGAATTTTCTGGATTTGGACAGTTTGTGTTACTTTGTCTTGTGAGCAGTGTGGGTCGAAGATGAAGAGTCTAATGTTGGCTCCAACACAAAGTTTGTGTCCCCTCCCATGACCACCGTCCCCAGAGAGTGTATGTGTATCAAGTTAAATATGTAGTTTAGAAACTGCGATGGGTTGTTGTGTGGGCCATATATATTTACTAGCGTGTAAGGCACTTCATTTATATAACAACATTAGGTAAAAAAGGTTAAAATTAAGTAAAAATGCTACAATCACCTAGTGTAGGTCACCCAAACGACACAAAATGCAATGTTTAAAAGTGAATAACATATTGGTGAGAGCACACTAAAAGGTATGGAATAACACACACATGCAAATTACCATTGTGGCGAAACCAACCTCGCCACTGGGCCCTGGAGAAGCCTGTTTGCTAGCCTCCTACCTACTGACTATGGCCCCTGGGTTATTTGGGGCATATTGTACTGTATATTGCTGCTACTGGCCCTTTTAACAGCATCTATGGACATATTGGGACTTTTGGGACTACTGTCCCTTTAAGATTGTGAAGCATATTCAAGTGTACTGCCTGTAATATTATATATGTATTTATAGATGTGTTAAGTTTATCCTGGGTGATTTGTATGCAGCATTCTGATTGTTCGGTAGAATCACTCCATTCAGTATATTGAGTGAAACTACCGAACAACCAGACCACCCAGGAATGAGTGTGCCTCCAATTACCGTTTGCAACAATGTTGCAAACAGGTAATTGGCAATCAGTGCAGTGTGGTCTTTGTCCTCTGGGTGGCCGCCATTCGGGAAACAAACACGTGGCGGCGGCCATCTTAAACTACCGAACAGCGGTGTTTTGCCGTCGAGTGTCTGGAACTAAAATCGGACACTTGACTAGGCAAACACCGCTGAGACCTCCATACTTCCAGAAATTCGTATGGAAACTACCGAATGACCCGCCGTTCGGTAGAAAGAGCCCCATAAACAAGGGAATTCATTCAAACCCTCTCCAGGCTCTATAACACAGGCAATTCGCCTGTTTTCATTCCCTTGTTTGTGACCGACCGCAGGGCCAAAATGCATGGAACTGTTTTCGGATACTTTACCCATGCGGTCGGTCAAATCTTTGGAACCCCATATCTCACGAACCATTCATCCGAATTACTTGAATTTTGAATATGTTGTCCCCCTGAATAAGGGCTATCCAGCGATGCTGGATTTAAAGGTGTACCCCCGGGTTTTGGGGTACATCCAGAACTTGGCTGAAAAAGTGTACCGGATAATTGAGTTTAATGTTATCTGAGGGGAGGGGATGTGTGGGCTGAACCATGTATGTGATTGGTTATTTTATGCCTCCCCCTGGGTGTGGCCTGTATGTGGATTAGTGTAATAAAAGCCAGGCTGGATGTGCCAGTCCAGAGTTCCTGTTTTACCCTCAAAGTGATGTGTCGTCTCATTATTGGGGGGAAGGATTTATTGTATGCTGTTCCAGTTGACTGCTAGGAGTACAAGCCTATTCGTATGGTTCCTATTCAATGGTCTACAGCATTCATATGCTTGGGAGAATTTAAAGGTTTCTCGGATTCGGTGATTGTGGTGTCTGCCAGAGTGCTTGGAGTCCTCAGGAAGCACTAGGAGCATCCTTTAACGGAGGTACCCAGTCGGGGTGCCAGGTGATCCGTTACATTGGTGGCAGCGGTGGGATGGCGTCCTAGTGCGAGGTAAAGCAGCTCGGAGACACAGTGCGTTTGGATTTACAATTGAGGGCAACGCTAGCAGTCGTGCAGCGCCCCTGGGAGCAGACAAGTATGGAAGGTTCTGGCTCTGGAGATGATTGGCTGGCCGAGGTGAGGCAGCGAGTGGCTGAGTATGGGGATGATATACCCATGGAGACACGCCGGGTGATCTGGAACCAGGTCATGGCCGAGCGAAACACAAGGCTGGACCGAGAATTCCGGTTGGCAAAAGAGAGGAAGTATGCTCAGCAGCAGGAGCGTTACAGCAGCCGGGTAGAGGCTGCATCCGAGGAGGTTAGCCGTCTTTCCCTGAGGCGGCGGGAGGAACCCGAAGTGGGGGTCCTCATAGACTGGTCCTGTGAGGAACCACAACAGGCAGGTAGAGATGGGACCAAGGTCACTCCACCGGGATGCTGGGCAGCCGGCCCAGATCCCCAGCAGCAACCAGAGTTGCCAGGTGGGGAAGCAGGTGGCCCTTACTCACAAATGTTGAGGGGCCTCACGGATTGGTCCTGGGAAGACCCACCAATGGCAGGTGGAGATGGGACTGCGGTCTCTCTACCGGCCCTACAGGGATGCTGGGCAGTCGGCCCAGATCCCCAGCGGCAGTGTGCGTTACAGGGAGCTGAAGGTGCCGTTCTGGCTCCCCAGCGGCAGTCTACGGTGCAGGGAGAGGAGCCTGTTATCCCCTCTCCCCAGCGGTTGAAGGTGTGTAAGGGAGAGGAGTTTGTTATTCCCTCTCCCCAGCGGCAGCACAGCTCACCAAGGGGAGACAGTAAGCCCCTCACCAGCGCAGATGGGACCGTGGTCTCTGCGCCCTGCCTACAGGGAGTACAGAGGGTCAGCCCTGCTCCCCAGCGGCTGAAAGTGTGTAAGGGAGAGGAGTTTGTTACCCCCTCTCCCCAGCAGCAGCTTAGCACACCAAGGGGAGACAGTAAGCCCCACACCAGCGCAGATGGGACCGTGGTCTCTGCGCCCAAGCTACAGGGAGCTGAAGGGGCCGTCCTCCCTCCCCAGCGGCAGTGTGATTTGTTGGGAATTGGGAGCCCAGTCTCCATTCCCCAGCGGCAGGCTGAGTTACAGGGGGCAGAGGTAGTTGGTCCTACCCCCCAGCAGCAGAGTGATATGCCGGGAAGGCAGTGTGAAGTGCAGGGAGAGGAGAGCAGCGTCCTCCCTCCCCAGCGGAAGGCTGAGTTACAGGGGGCAGAGGTAGTTGGTCCTACCCCCCAGCAGCAGCGTGATTTTTTGGGAATAGAGAGCCCAGTCTCTATTCCCCAGCAGCAGGACACTGAATTGGGAGGAGAGACAGTCGGTCTCCCTCCACAAAGACTGAAAGTAGGCATGGGAGAGGAGATTGTTACCTCCTCTCCCCAGCGGCAGATCATCAATGGGCAGAGTGTTCTAATGGGAGAGGAGATTGTTACCACCTCTCCCCAGCGGCAGATCATCAATGGGCAGAGTGTTCTAATGGGAGAGGAGCTGGTTACCACCTCTCCCCAGCGGCAGCTTAATGTACCAGGGGGAGACTGTAAGCCCCACACCTGTGCAGATGGGACCGTGGTCTCTGCACTTCCAGCACAGGGGGTAGGGACGGTCGGTCCTGCCCCCCCACAACAGGGCTGTTTAGCCAAAGGGGAGACAGTCGGTCTCCAGCAACCAGGCTCCAACCAGACTACTCCTGTAGTAGTGCTGGCACCAGGGCAGAGTACCGCTGGTCTCTGCCCACTCAGCAACCCACCAAAACAGCCTACCAGTCCCCCACACAGCCGGGGTGAGGCACTTGGACCTGGACAAGTTTTTCCATTACTCAGGTGTAGTAACCATTTATTGTGGGTGGGCTGTACTGCTGTTTCTGTTTTGTGGGTGGGCTGCTGGACTAACAAGGGCACTGACCGGCAAGAGGTCAGGTACCCTGTTAGTCTGTTTGGAAAAGGGGAGAAATGTGGCGAAACCAACCTCGCCACTGGGCCCTGGAGAAGCCTGTTTGCTAGCCTCCTACCTACTGACTATGGCCCCTGGGTTATTTGGGGCATATTGTACTGTATATTGCTGCTACTGGCCCTTTTAACAGCATCTATGGACATATTGGGACTTTTGGGACTACTGTCCCTTTAAGATTGTGAAGCATATTCAAGTGTACTGCCTGTAATATTATATATGTATTTATAGATGTGTTAAGTTTATCCTGGGTGATTTGTATGCAGCATTCTGATTGTTCGGTAGAATCACTCCATTCAGTATATTGAGTGAAACTACCGAACAACCAGACCACCCAGGAATGAGTGTGCCTCCAATTACCGTTTGCAACAATGTTGCAAACAGGTAATTGGCAATCAGTGCAGTGTGGTCTTTGTCCTCTGGGTGGCCGCCATTCGGGAAACAAACACGTGGCGGCGGCCATCTTAAACTACCGAACAGCGGTGTTTTGCCGTCGAGTGTCTGGAACTAAAATCGGACACTTGACTAGGCAAACACCGCTGAGACCTCCATACTTCCAGAAATTCGTATGGAAACTACCGAATGACCCGCCGTTCGGTAGAAAGAGCCCCATAAACAAGGGAATTCATTCAAACCCTCTCCAGGCTCTATAACACAGGCAATTCGCCTGTTTTCATTCCCTTGTTTGTGACCGACCGCAGGGCCAAAATGCATGGAACTGTTTTCGGATACTTTACCCATGCGGTCGGTCAAATCTTTGGAACCCCATATCTCACGAACCATTCATCCGAATTACTTGAATTTTGAATATGTTGTCCCCCTGAATAAGGGCTATCCAGCGATGCTGGATTTAAAGGTGTACCCCCGGGTTTTGGGGTACATCCAGAACTTGGCTGAAAAAGGGTACCGGATAATTGAGTTTAATGTTATCTGAGGGGAGGGGATGTGTGGGCTGAACCATGTATGTGATTGGTTATTTTATGCCTCCCCCTGGGTGTGGCCTGTATGTGGATTAGTGTAATAAAAGCCAGGCTGGATGTGCCAGTCCAGAGTTCCTGTTTTACCCTCAAAGTGATGTGTCGTCTCATTATTGGGGGGAAGGATTTATTGTATGCTGTTCCAGTTGACTGCTAGGAGTACAAGCCTATTCGTATGGTTCCTATTCAATGGTCTACAGCATTCATATGCTTGGGAGAATTTAAAGGTTTCTCGGATTCGGTGATTGTGGTGTCTGCCAGAGTGCTTGGAGTCCTCAGGAAGCACTAGGAGCATCCTTTAACGGAGGTACCCAGTCGGGGTGCCAGGTGATCCGTTACAACCATCAAATGGGATGAAACCTTAAAAAACATAAAAAACAATAGACCATAGTGAAATCTGTATACAATACTTTAAAACAGATTAAAACAAATTGTTCCCACTCGCGTGGTACTGAGCCGTTTGTAGTGGGTTTAGACTTTCAGCTCCATTTATGTGGCATTGTATTAGCAGGTATCTGCCTTCTTTATCTTTTACACATCTTTGCTGATGAGTATGGAAACCCCTCTTTCCTTAGATTTAAAGCATGATTGCTGACTGGCAGGCCCGGACTGGCCATCGGGCAAATGCCCGGTGGGCCGCGGTGGCCATGGGCCCGAGGCCGGCAGGGAGATCACAGGATCTCTCCTGCCGGTCTTTGCAGGGCCGGCACTATCCGAGCTCCGACCCTGCAGTAGTCCACGGCAGGCCAGTAGGGAGATCAAAGATCTCCCTCACCGATCCACATGTGGTGTATTGCGTCTGCGGCTGGGAGAGAGTGAGGGAGACAGCCAGGAGAGGAACCCAGAGGAGCTCTAATTTACAGCTCCGCCGGGTTCCTCTCGCAAGATTCGGAGCGTTGCCATGGCAACGCTCTGGGTCTTGCGGGAGTGAACTCTAGCCCACAGGCTAGAGTTCACTCACCACTAGGACCACCAGGGATGGATGGCAGCAGCAGGACCCCCCCCCCCCAGGCTAAAGGTAAGCAGGGAGAGGGGAAATAATCACCCAAATCACATCAGCCTCACTTGCTCACACACACCCTGCACACTTGGCACTCACAGCACCCTCACTCACACACACACACTGCACCCCTGACACTCACAACACACACACACACACTGCACCCCTCACACTGACAGCATCCACACACACACACTGCACCCCTGACACTCACAGCACCATCACTCACACACACTGTACCCCTGACACTCACAGCAACCTCACACACAGCTTCCTCACATGCACATAGCACCCTCACGCAAACACAGCACCCATCATACACAGCACACACACACTGCGTCCTTACCCACATAGCACCCTCACACAAACACAGCACCCATCACCAGGCCCGCCATCAGGGGGTGACAACCATAACGGTTGTCACAGGCCGGGCGGCCCTGGGGGGCCCGGCCGCCCAGGCCTCACGTGTAGCGGCAGAACTGCCGCCGGTGCAGTTGCACCGGGGCCCGCACGCTGACGGGGCCCATCAGGTGGCCCATGCACTTAGGGCCACCCGATGGGCCCCATATCTCCAGGGGCCCAGTCAGCGCTGTGGCCGTGGTAAAACAAATAGTTCCCACTCGCGTGGTACTGAGCCGTTTGTAGTGGGCTCAGACTTTCAGCTCCATTTATGTGGCATTGTATTAGCAGATATATCACCCATTTTTTTATTAGAGAAAAGGACACATCTTTGCTGATGAGTATGGAAACCCTTCTTTCCTTAGATTTAAAGCATGAGTGATAGCTGATTGGGTATTGTTTGGAGGAGAATTTGGAACTGTGTCTCTATTTAAATTGTGTTTCTTGGAAGAATAAGATATGAGCTTTGTGCAGTTTTGCTTCCTGAAGTGCTAGTCTCCTCTTATGGGGGGGTGTTTAGGCCCCTGGCATTTAGTGACAGAAAGTTAAGAGCCCTCTCATAACAGTGGATGTGAGAGGCTGGTCAGTAATATCTTTGAAACGTTTTGTGTTGGAAGAAGGGTAGTGTCGATCCTGCCCTCTGGGCATGTGGGTGGTTACACATCCGTAGGTCCTAACGACTGTACTTTTTACAATCCTCTCGTCTGGTTGGGTGATGTCTTGAGAACAGAGGTAGGGGTAAGTAGAAAGGATAACATAAAAAACAGCAAAATCATACAACAATATATACAATTGCCTAGTGACAAAAAGAAGACACCTTTGGGGCCATTCCCATGGGAGGACCAACATGGTCCTTGAAGGAGGCTTTCAGATCATCCAGCATTCTCTGTATGCTGCGCTCTGTGACTGGGGCTGATTCTGCTGAGGAGATGCAGGTGTCCTCACTCTAGGCTGCTAGGAAAGCCGGTGAGCCAGCGCGCTCAGGGCCATCTCGGGCATGCACTCACGGTTTGCTTACTTTAGCCGTGGACACAAACAGCGATGCCGAGGACTTCAATCTTTTCCCAGCCCGGTGGGACATGGTTGCCGGGTGTGAGTGTGCTGTCTGGAGGGGCTTGCAGTGCATAATTGATGCGACACAAGCTGTAAATCGCACGAGGGAGTCAGAGCTAGAGAGCCGCGCGTCCTACTCCATTCAGGTCCAGGCCACGCCGACCAAGAGTAATAATTCTGAAAAGCATTTTCCATCTCTTTAGGATTTAGGGCTGGTCCATTATCTCTATTTTTTGATATTGTTGATTTAGCGTAGAATTTCTTAGTTGATTTGTTAATAATTTATCTGCCTGATTCCCCAAGTAATAGGGCTTTTGTTTTATTAGCTCTATCTATCAGAAATTATTTTAGCCAATATAATATCACCGATTTTTGTTGTTGTTGTTGTTGTTATTTCCGGATTTGGATTGTTCTTATTAGTAACATTCAGTTTATTTAGTTATATATATAGCTCTGAAATACTTTCTGTCCTTTCTTTCTTTGTTTAATGTCTAATTTAATAGAAAGACCCCGCGTCACACATTTATAGGGGCACCGTGCGTTAAATGCATTAGTCCCATTGTCCCAGTTCTCCCTGAAATAATTATAGATTTATCTAATTATAATATTTTATGTTCTTTCATTCATTTATCTAATTATAATATTTTATGTTCTTTCATTCATTTATCTAATTATAATATTTTATGTTCTTTCATTCATTTATCTAATTATAATATTTTATGTTCTCTCATTCATTTATCTAATTATAATATTTTATGTTCTCTCATTCATTTATCTAATTATAATATTTTATGTTCTTTCATTCATTTATCTAATTATAATATTTTATGTTCTTTCATTCATTTATCTAATTATAATATTTTATGTTCTCTCATTCATTTATCTAATTATAATATTTTATGTTCTCTCATTAATTTATCTAATTATAATATTTTATGTTCTCTCATTCATTTATCTAATTATAATATTTTATGTTTTCTCATTCATTTATCTAATTATAATATTTTATGTTCTCTCATTCATTTATCTAATTATAATATTTGATGTTCTCTCATTCATTTATCTAATTATAATATTTTATGTTCTCTCATTCATTTATCTAATTATAATATTTTATGTTCTCTCATTCATTTATCTAATTATAATATTTTATGTTCTCTCATTCATCGATCTAATTATAATATTTTATGTTCTCTCATTCATTTATCTAATTATAATATTTTATGTTCTCTCATTCATTTATCTAATTATAATATTTTATGTTCTCTCATTCATTTATCTAATTATAATATTTTATGTTCTCTCATTCATTTATCTAATTATAATATTTTATGTTCTCTCATTCATTTATCTAATTATAATATTTTATGTTCTCTCATTCATTTATCTAATTATAATATTTTATGTTCTTTCATTCATTTATCTAATTATAATATTTTATGTTCTTTCATTCATTTATCTAATTATAATATTTTATGTTCTCTCATTCATTTATCTAATATTTTCTAAATTTGACAAAAGAAAATCCTCCCATTGAATCTGTTTCATGCTATATGAGCTTTTTATTTAAACAAAAACAGTGATAATCTGGCCGGGCAAAGGGGTTAATATTGAGATTTTATCTGTAGTGAAAACCATATCTAGGATAGCGTAGGATTAGTACTGTTGAGAAAAATGTGTAATAGAAACATCGAATGTGACGGCAGATAAGAACCATTCGGCCCATCTAGTCTGCCCAATTTTCTAAATACTTTCATTAGTCCCTGGCCTTATCTTATAGTTAGGATAGCCTTATGCCTATCCCACGCATGCTTAAACTCCTTTACTGTGTTAACCTCTACCACTTCAGCTGGAAGGCTATTCCATGCATCCACTACCCTCTCAGTAAAGTAATACTCCCGGATATTATTTTTAAACCTTTGTCCCTCTAATTTAAGACTATGTCCTCTGGTTGTGGTAGTTTTTCTTCTTTTAAATATAGTCTCCTCCTTTACTGTGTTGATTCCCTTTATGTATTTAAATGTTTCTATCATATCCCCCCTGTCTCGTCTTTCCACCAAGCTATACATGTTAAGATCCTTTAACCTTTCCTGGTAAGTTTTATCCTGCAATCCATGAACCAGTTTAGTAGGCAGTGGCGTACACACAACCCATGGGGCCCCGGTGCGAAAACTGATCCGTGGGCCCCCCCCCCCCCCCCGCGCGCGCGCTTACTCTGCGCGGGCTGGGGCCGCAACACATGGCGGCGGGCACCTGGTCGCAGGGCTGCGACCCCTGCGACCACGTTATGTACGCCAGTGCATGCATAAACACATACACTTAAAGGACCACTACAGACACCCAGATCACATCAGCTCAACGAAGTGGTCTGGGTGCCAGGTCTCTCTAGTTTTAACCCTGCAGCTGAAAACATAGCAGTTTCAGAGAAACTGCTATGTTTCACTGAGGGTTAATCCAGCCTCTAGAGGCTGTCTCATTGACAGCCGCTAGAGGATTTTCTGCGTTTCTCACTGTGAAAATCACAGTGAGAAGACGCTGAACGTCCATAGGAAAGCATTGAGTAATGCTTTCCTATGGGCGGTTTGAATGCGCGCGTGGCTCTTGCCACGCATGCGCATTCGGAGCTGAGAGGCGGATCGGGGCGGAGAGATCCCCAGCGCCAAGGGAGTCCGGCGCTGGAGAAAGGTAAGTGCTTAAGACACACACGCACACATTAACTGACAGACACACACTCAGTGACAAACATACATACACACTCACTAACAGACACACACTCTAACACTAACACGCACACTCCAACACACACTCTAATACTAACACACACACACACTCTAACACTAAGACAAACACTCTAACACTTACACACACACACTCTAACACACTCACACACACACACTCACACACACTCACTAACATACACTCACACACACACTAACACACACTCACTAACATACACTCTCACAACACACACACTAACATACACTCACACACTAACACACACTCACACTAACACACTCACACTAACATACACTCACACTAACATACACTCACACTAACATACACTCACACTAACGAACATACACTAACACACTCACACACTAACACACACTCACTAACACACACTCACTAACATACACTCACTAACATACACTCACACACACACTAACTAACATACACTAACATACACTCACTAACATACACTCACACTAACATACACTCACACTAACACACACTCACTAACATACACTCTCACACACACACGTTTTTTTTTTGTTTTTTTTTCTATTTAATCCCCCCAGCCTCCTTACCTGTGGGAGAGCTGAGGGGAATCCCTGGGGTCCAGTGGTGTCACCCGGCGGGCAGTCAGGCTGGCGGGCGCGCGAGGGAGCACTCTCCCCTGAGTGCTCCCTCTTCAGCTCCCTCGCGCGCCGCGTACTGATGCCGGAGCCGGAAGATGACGTCATCTTCCGGCTCCGGTTTCAGTGCGGTGCGCGAGGGAGCTGAAGAGGGAGCACTCAGGGGAGAGTGCTCCCTCGCGCGCCCGCCAGCCTGACTGCCCGCCGGGTGTAAGCAGGGCCAGCCTCGGGGGGCCCGGAGGTGGCCGGCTCCTGGGCCCCCCAGGAGAAGAGGCTGGCCCAGTGAGTACATACCTGGGTCGCAGGGCGGCCGGGCCCCCTGGTGGGCCGGGCCCGGTCGCAGCCGCGACCCCTGCGACCCCGGTATGTACGCCACTGTTAGTAGGCCTTCTCTGAACTCTCTCTAAGGTATCAATATCCTTCTGGAGATACGGAATCCAGTACTGCGTACAATACTCCAAGTGAGGTCTCACCAGTGTTCTGTACAATGGCATGAGCACTTCCCTCTTTCTACTGCTAATACCTCTCCCTATACAACCAAGCATTCTGCTAGCATTTCCTGCTGCTCTATTACATTGTCTGCCTACCTTTAAGTCATCTGAAATAATTACCCCTTAATAAACAGATGCCTCTATTCAGTGGATAGGGTAGGGAACTTACTCCTTTACCCACCTGAGCAGATCCCTAGAAGGCAGGGATTGATCACTCTGCCTGTTGCCTTTCTCCCAGGCAGGTATCGACCCCTCTGCTGATTTTAGTAAATATTGCAGGCTTGTAACTGTCGTTATCCCTTTCATGTGTTTTACCGACAGCTGAAAATTTGGCAGGATATGGTATAGTCACTCAGAGTTCTGGCTATGGCAGTGGTGGGGCTATACGAGCTATCGATGGGAATTATGACACAAACTACCACAACCATCCCTGCAGTCACACAAATAATGACTACGAACCTTGGTGGAAACTGGATCTGAGAATGAGAGCAACCATTGATTTAATCGTCATAACGAACCGTCAGGATTGCTGCGCAGAGCGTTTGAGAGGAGCCCAGGTTAAAGTCGGAGATTCTCCTGATGGCAACAACCCAGTGTGAGTCCTGATTAAATCTCATGTTGTCTCTGTAAGGATGAGATTCTAGTCAGATCTCAGATATAAGTATATATTAGGTCAGTCAAACATTTCAGTAAGCATCAAACATGTTTTTGGAAGATTCATTATACTGATAATTTCCAACCAGTTATTATTATTATTAATATAGCGCCAACATATTCCGCAGAGCTAGAAATGGACATTTAGAGGTGAAGAAGGCCCTGCTCAAACAAGCTTCCAATCTATGAGGATCTGTGGTATCCCAATATATATCATTAGGTGTCTTGCCGAGAGATACTTGATGGTGAGGTAGTCTGACCGGCATTCAAACCTGGATTTCCTTGTTTTAAGGAAGTGATATTACCATTCCTCTAACAAACCAATATGACAGGTTCCACCTTTGTTTACAAAGCTCTTTACAAACGATTCATAATGAGCATTAAGAAACTTGATTCAGATTTATTGTAATTCATGTTTTCTTTGCAGGAATAAGCTGCCTCTAGTGTCTATCATACAGACAGCCACTAGAGGCACTTTGCCGAAATAGCAGCACCTTCAATCAGATGGTCTCAGAGAGATCGTCTGACTAGCACAGCGTAACATTTTGCTGCACATTGGTTGAGATAATCGATCTCAATGACCTCAGGCAACAGCTGGAGCTTCCCTGGCGGGGGGGGGGGGGGGGGAGGGGTTGGAAGTAAACTACCTTTTTAATCCTTGAAACGCCGGCCCATTCACCTTAACAGTGACTAATGCACTATAGCGTTAGGGATACATATCTGTGTTCCAGTTTTATGGAGTTCCTTTAAGTTTAAAATGGATAAAATGGAAAAAATCTCCAAGTCAGCTATATTTCCAGCCTACTTTGTCCCTAAATTTTGAATTCACTTTGAATTCCCCAAAAATTCTCGCTTTAGTAAATAACCCTGCTAGTTTTATTTATTTCATCAACAAAGTGCAGCAATTTTGGGGTAGATTTTTAAAGGATAACTTATTATTTTATTAATAAAAATACATTTAATGATATCCAGATACGGGAAGATGAAGTATTTTAATTATTTGAAGAAATAGAGTTTGTTAGAGGAGAATATGTGGAAGTAAGAGAAGAATTGTGGGGACATTAGGTGGATTTGACAAAGTGTGTGCGACTCGTGAAGGAAAATAAAATGTTGGCCGTAGTTACAGAGTCAGCGATCTGGTTAAGAACTCTTGGCGCCCAATACGATTTGTTCAGTATCATGCTTTACTTAGCACCAGAGTTTGTGACATTTCACTCCCCCCCCTCCCCCCATGGCTTAGAGATCAGCAATTCACAGACTGATAATTTCTGTTACATACGGATGTAAAAAATAGGTGGACAAGACAAGTTACGTGGGGATTTTCTGCTGTGACATGTATTGCTTCTATAAGTAATTCAAAAGAATTGTAAATTTAATTTGTGAGTAAAATGATGACATTGTTGGTAGTTTTTTTCACAATCGTCTTTAAATCCTAATGTTTTTCTTCAGATGTGGCACAATCACAGACGTATCGCAAGCCAGACTCGCCATTCCCTGCAAAGATGTGGAGGGTCGCTACATCACTGTGACCATCCCCGGCCGTGCTGAGTATCTAACACTGTGTGAAGTGGAGGTTTATGGGCATTTCATCGAAACAGAGCATGAGTTAACCTGTTAGTCATGGCCGGTCTTTCCTGCCATTACAGAAAACGCGTTGGCTTCAGCTTAATAATTACATAAACGATCATGTTTCTGCTTATGCAACTATGTAGCTTTTAATGTCCCACAAAGCACAGAGACCTTCCTGGTAAATGATTGGCTGTGGCTGTTCACTCTTGCAGTCTTACAAAATGGCGACCGGGACTGATATATGCTATGCATTCCAATCCACGTACTTTCTAATCATATTCTCAGAGATAACAATGAAACTAAATATGTCACCAGTACTCATAAGTAGTAATAGCCCAGTAGTAGCTCAGTAGTAGCCCAGTAGTAGCCCAGTAGTAGCCCAGTAATGGCTCATTAATTGCCCAGTAATAGTCCAGTAATGACCTAGTAATGGCCCAGTAATAGTCCAGTAATGACCCAGTAATGGCCCAGTAATGGCCCAGTGATAGCAAAGTAATGGCCCAGTGATAGCACAGTAATGGCCCAGTGATAGTGCAGTAATGGCCCAGTGATAGTGCAGTAATGGCCCAGTGATAGCGCAGTAATGGCCCAGTAATAGCGCAGTAATGGCCCAGTAATAATGCAGTAATGGCCCAGTAATAACGCAGTAATGGCCCAGTGATAGTGCAGTAATGGCCCAGTAATAGCGCAGTAATGGCCCAGTGATAGTGCAGTAATGGCCCAGTAATAGCGCAGTAATGGCCCCGGTGTAATATATCACATTTAATCATAGGTTGCAATGAGACCATTAAGATAAATAGCAGCAGGAAATGGGCCAGAAATACTGGATTTAAGTCATAAATAATAGATTCTCCTATAACCATATTTCTGTGGTGGTTTTGGTTCTTACTCGTTCTGTGGGTTTAATAAATATAATGCTAATGCTTGCCTAATTAACCTGTACTTCTCTGTTTGGAAAATAAAATATATCTCATCGTTCTGTGTCTTGTCATTGGTTCTGTAATACACAATAACGGGTAAATATGTGTGAATTACACACCCATTAGATAGATAGAAATAGATAGACAGATAGATACAGATAGATAGATACTGGATAGATAGACAGATATATAGATAGAGATAGATAGACAGATAGATAGAAATAGATAGATAGATAGATAGATAGATAGATAGCCAGTCACTGCGATCACTGTTACAATTGTGTGAGCCAATGATTGGTAACATTGGCTGACACATTGTCTCTGCCCCTCTCTTCACTTCACTCTGATCTGAGACGAGAGAGAGAGCTTCAGAAAACGTTTACATGTTAATAAAACGTTTCAGCATTAACACTGTGATCCGCCTGATTAGGGTATTTACTACTTTGGTACTATTTGTAATAAAAAAAAAAATATTTTTGGAGTGAAATAAAAAAAACCAAAACGTGTTTGACCCTTTTTGTCAGCTGCAGGGATTTTAAATTTCTTAACCCTTTCCCTTCTGCCTGTACTGTACAGTACCGTATCGTGATCACTGAGATCAGAGGGCTCTCTGGTCAGGCTGACTTTTTGGGGGGTTATCTTTATTAAAAATAAATAATGCTAAAATAACCCTTTTGACACTGGTCGCAGCTGCCTAAACTTCGATCGGCACTTTTATTTGTACTTTGTATGTCTTTTTGTGTGTGGAAGTTGGAATTGAGGGGTGGGTGGGGGTAGGCAGGTAGGCAATAAAGTATATTAGGTAGGATAATACTGTAGGAGTGAAATAAATAATATAGGATCAAATATTGAATCTCACAAACATGGAGCCAAATAAAATCATAAGGCTCTCATGAGTTGCACAAGAGGACTCTTAGGACGTCCTCAATCCTGCTTCCTGATGGAATTAGTGGAAGTAATAGATGAAAAGATGTATTTTCAGATGTAAACAATTCTTTATTGATAAAATAAGCACATATACCTATATGCTTAGGTGGATAAAAAGATATATACTGTATATCTTTATATGGGTACTGTCAGTGGCCAGACCCAAAAATAAAGTCCAGATAAAAATAAGTCAAATATGTAAAAAAATAAATAAATGGTACCTTGGTATCTTCTGTACCAGTGCCGATACGCATTTCGCCCCTATGGGGGCTTCCTCAGTCGGTATAGTGTTGTGGTGAGTCTTCTTGGCTTTATATACCTAGTTGCTGGCGTTCATTTCCGGGTTCTGCCTTTCTGCTCGTTACTTCCGGGTTTCGGCATTGTGCGCACGTGGAACGCAACGTGCGTTCCAATTTGCACGTCGTGCGCTCAACTTCCGGGTCGCACAGGGTGACGTATCAATTGTTGCGACCCTTGCGCCTCTGGAACGCACGGCGTGTCTAATGTGCGTTCCAGTTGAATGATCTCTATCCGAATTATAAACGGTGTAGATACAGTAATAAATATTACAATCTCATATTGTTTACTATTTACAGAGGACAATAACAGTAATAAAGCTGAGTTATAATTACATGTAATCTCATAGCAGAATATTATGCTTCACTGGATATTGTAATATATATTAAAGTGCATCTTCTACATCTATATAAACGTGCTTTTCCTTAAAACAGTCTTATTAATAAAAAGATAAGAATATTCTTATCTCATCTTATAGTCATTTTGGTAAACCATTTTCTTATCTAATCTTATAGTCATTTTGAATATTCTTATCTCATATAGTCATTTTGGTAAACCATTTTTTATGTATTTGTACTTGAATTAATATTTTATTACTCGCGGTCTGCGTGCTACGCGGAGCGTTGCCATGGTAACCAGTGGTAACGCTCTGACAGCTGCGGGACTCGCAAGATTTAGATAGGGGAGCTGAAGGGAGCTGCTGGGAAGGTAAGTAACAGCTTGCTGCCCCCCCACCCCAATGTAAGTTGCCATAATACTTACTCGAGTATAAGCCGAGGGGGGCTTTTTCGGCATAAAAAATGTGCTGAAAAACTTACTTATACTCGAATATTTACGGTAGTCAAAAAATTAATCCACCTAGTATGACACATCACTATATGGCCGAGGAGGCATACGCCATTCTTGCAGACAGTGATAGTTACACTATCACTGCTTCTGATATTGAGTCCATGAGGGAGTCCTCAAGTGATGGTGCCCCACCACCACCTACAAGAGGATGCTTAGGAAGCCCAGTGCTAGAGGAAAACTGTGTACCCTAACCTGGCGACCCCTGAAATATACCCATTCATGGCAATCCCTGGCATCACAGTAATGGTGGATGCTTATGAGCCACTAAAATACTTTGAGCTTTTTATGTCGGATGACTTGTTTCAGCTAATGGTTTAGCAAACCAATTTGTTTTCCAACCAGTATCTCGCTGCGAATAAGGGGTCACATTATAATAGGAGAAATATGTGGCACCCTATGGATGTTGAAGAAATGCGAAAATTGTGGGCTCTAACTTTAGTTATTGTAAAAAAGCAGAATATCAGATCTTATTGGTACAAGCACCCCATCCTTGCTATGAGCGGCTGCTGCATTTCTTCCGCACTGTGTCCCACTAGAAACTACTCATTGTTTGACAGGCTCTACAAAATTGGGCTCCTTATCCAACTCCTGTCAGACAAATTTGCCCAAAATTATGTCCCTGACAAAAATATTTGTATAGATGAGTCTAATGAAATTCAAAGGTAGATTGCTTTTTAAGCAGTGTATTCCATCTAAGCGGCCCCGATATGGTGTGAATATTTTTAAATTATGCGAATCCACTACTAGATATACATGGGCATTTCGTATTTATCAAGGGAAGGAAAGCTATCTTGACCCACAAGGATGCCCTAATTCTGTGGGTACAAATGACAAGATTGTCTGGGATCTGATCCTTCCCTTGTTTAATAAGGGATACAAACTATGGGTTCATAATTATTAGACCAGTATCGAGTTATTTCAAAATGTATTTTGTTTTGAAACCCTAGCCTGTGGCACAGTGCGGAAAAATCGAAGAGGTTTCCTCCAAATCCTGGCAAGAGGCAGATGCAGTAGATGCTACCTTTCAGCGCTCTGCCAGGATGAGTTGCTTGTCCTTCGGTTCACAGATAGGAAGGAGGTATAAATGCTGTCTACAATGCACGACGAAAGTACAGTGCCAGTGTCTGTGAGAGGGAGAACTGAGCAGCTGGAGAAGCCAAAGTGCATTGTAGACTACGTCAATTAAATGAGGGGAGTAGACTTGGCTGACCAACATATAGCCCTATCTAAAAACTAGGACCTGAGCTAGATTGCAAATTTCAACTCCTACGTGCTTTATAAAAATTAACAGAGAGACAATAGATAGGTGGGGGGGGGGGGGGGGGGGGGGGGAGGGGAGTTTAGAGATCTCTTGGCTCAGATCATATTTGGTTCCAAAAATGGTATATTCCGATCCCAGTTCCATCTAATATAATAAAAGAAATAGATTTTTTGTTGTCTTCATATGTGTGAAATGTTAAAAAACCAAGAGTACCTGGTCATGTTCTCAAGAGAAACATAAACTCAGGAGGACTGGGATATCCTGATCTACAAAACAATTCATGAAATATGTACGCTCTCCCATCTATTTATGTTAAACATTAAAATAAATAAAAATCTGGGATGGTATAATCAAGAAAAGAGTAAATGTGGAGGGATTGATCCCTACTTTTTCCTCTGACTGGACTATGAACATTTTACACAACTCAAAATATCGAATCACATAATATCGGTATTGATTACCTGTTTTTTAGATTCAGAAAGAGAATTGAAAAGGGACAAACCGTAAATCCTATTACTAGAGCTAGCCCTATTAAGTCTCTCCCACTGTATATAGAAGATCTAGATATTTCACAATGGCAAAACTACGATATAAAAATAATTTCAGATCGTTATCAGAGCGAAAACCTTAAGATCTTTTTCCAACTTGCAGAAAAGGTATGGTCTCCCATCACGTGAGATATTTAAATATATTACTATTAAACATTTTCTAACTTCAGATCTAACAAGTCATCCAGAATTAATAGACATTCTTCATACTACACGACTTAACTCTAAAACAATTGCTATAATTGGTAAAATTCTAAATAAGAGAACTATCTTAAATAAATCTAAAGCGGGGTCCAGTTGGGAGAGAGATTGTGCTTTTACTGTTTCTTCAGAGATTTGGAACAATGCCTGGCGAATCACGAGAACCGCCATGCATTGTATCAGTCTACATGAACAATTCTTTAAGTTAATACAGAGATGGTATATGGTTCCTACACACCTTGCAAAGTTTGATACAAATTTAGATAATTTTTCTTGGCGTTGCCGAAATTATCAAGGCACACAAATACACATTTGGTGGGAATGTCCGAGACTGGCTCCTATCAAAAAATGTGTTGAAGAACAACTGATAACTCTCTTCTCAATTGAATATAGCCTTACACCACAAACTTTCCTGTTTCATATCGATTTACCTGTTACAGGAAAATATAATAGATATCTATGTGTGAACATCCTGGCTGCAGCAAAAATGTTTTTAGCTAGACATTGGATAAATACAACCACTCCAACAGGATCGAAATAAAAACTTAAATACATTTCCAGAGAGAGGCAGAAAAATTATACTTTATTAACGATATAAAGACGCCATATAAATACAAAAAAATATGGGATCCATGGATTAAGAAGAACGCAGAAATCACAGAAACAATGAACAAGCCATGAGTCAAGGAATGGAGAATTCAGAATAGTCAGGAGCCAAGCCACAGGTCAAGGAATACAGAGATCGGATAGTCAGAACGAAAAACAAGGTCAAATACACTAGAATCAATACCAGCAACATGCTCTCAGATAACCAGAATGGAAACCACGACAGGGCACAGAGAAATGGACAAAACAGGTTTATATAGTCTAAGGTGCTCCCTGATTGGCTGCAGGGAAGCATGTGTTCGTGGGCTTGTGTGTGTAGCACACCCACAGGTCTACGATGAAATGGCACTTTAAGGGTTAACTAGTAAAACGCTTAAATTCAACAAAGCTGCAGCGGCCAGCGTCTCTAATGATTACAGACCCTGCCGCTGTGAGAGGAGGAGGAGCCACCACTGGGAGTGTGTGATGGGCGGCATTCCTATTACCACGTGGGAATGCCGCCGGACCGAGATGGGCCCGCTGGGCATGAGCCTTGACGCGTGGGAATGCCGCCGCAACAATGTGCGCCCGCTGGGACCCATACCGCTCTCTGGCAGGAGCGGGCCTGGCGGGCGGCGTGACAGTACTCCCTCCCCAAAAACCACCCACCGGGCCGGAAGGGGCCGGCTTATTACATGAAAAGCATTGTTATGTCACAGGTAGAAGAGATGTAGAACACAACTGCAGATTAGAAATTTCCTTATTTATTTAACCAGAGTATTATTAGCGATAAGAAAAAGTCCTTTAAGTAAGCACAATTTACTGTAGCTTTAAGGATTTGTGGATAAGTTGAAAGCAAAAGCAATAGCAACTATAGCAGAGATAGTGGCAACCAAGTTGTAGCAGGAGACAGTTAGCAAGCAGGTGAAAGTTCATTAATAATGCAATTTCCAGAATTATGATAAAGTGTATACTTAGTGTTTGATGGGAGTAGTCTTCCAAAGGCAGGGTAGTTGAAGCCAGGAAGGAGCATAAACTTCTAACAGTCCAGTTCTTGAGGGTTGGAGAGAGCCGGGTAATCCAGATACAGTCCGTGATCAGAGGAGAGGAGAAGGCAGGGAATCCGTTCTTTCAATCCAGGAGTTCGGTACACAGTATTCAACGAGAGGAGCTTAGCCGGCGGTATGAATGCGGAAGTAACCTAACTCATTCACTAAGCAATTTTAAAACTGGCGCGGTTTTTCTATAAGGGCTTGAGAAAGCCGCGTCAGAACAGGGGTCGGGGACTGTTCTGCATACCCGGAAGTGTCAGAACGGAACCGGAGAGGATTTGTAATGTAAGTCCTGACAAGCATGCAGCAACCTGGCAGCAGGAACGTCGGAGGCAGAACCCACAAATGCTCCTCCGGCCCATAACCCTTCCAATTTATCAAATACTGCAACACACCCCGCGACCACCTGGAGTCTACAATTGACTGAATCTCATACTCGTCTCGACCATCAACAGACACAGGAGAAGGACGAAATGAGCACTTGGTGTAACGATTACACAACAAAGGCTTAAGCAGGGATAGGGCGGCGTGACAGTTTGCTACAAGAAAGGACTCTGGAAGGACTAAAATTATTAGTGTCCTTCCTGCCCATCTCTACCTGCCCTCTGCAAAACAACTTGTTTCAAAGTCTACCATACACAGCTGAATTATTGAATCACTCTGTATGGGACTTTGTCAGTTTAATTTCCCTGGATTTCTGACCTCAGCTTGTCCTGACTACACTTCGTTACATTGGCCATTTGAATATATAAGCTCACCTGCCACGTCAAGGCAAGCCTCAATAGGTCTCCAGTGAGACAGGAAGGGGTATTTTATAAACAAACACAAAGATAAAGCACCGCCCTTACAGCAGCAGTAGCTTAGTATCCAAAATACATAGTAAAAACAAAGAGAACGTTACCTGCGCTCTCTTTGCTTTTATTATGTATTTTAAGCTGTTGGATACTAAGCTACTGCTGCTGTAAGCGCGGTGCTTTATCTTTGAGTTTGTACACTTTGTTACATGCCTGTACCGACTTACTGGCTTGTTTTACTGCCTACTCTGACTTCTGACCCTGTCTACGTTAAGCACTGCCATTATAAAATAACTACACCAAACAACTCAAAATACTACATTTAGAATACTTATTAAAATGGTATATCATCTTGGGGCAATTTTATTTTTTTAGGGTGCTATGTTCTCTCCAAGGCGACATAGGCCCAGAAAATAACTTGTCAATTTTACAAGTTGAAAAGGGCATCTGATATATTTGGCCCTTTGACAGGAACAAAACCTGAAAAACTGGTACGTGGGTGCACTGTTATATTCATGAGATAGTGTAAAACAAATACTGAGGCTTTATTGCATTAACTCATATTAAGATTTAGAAATTTCCTGTGAAAATGGAATTCATGCGTTTCAATAACCACAAATGATTATATGACTGGTACTTGGGTGCACTGTTATATTCGTGAGATAGTGTAATACAAATACTGAGGCTTTATTTAGAAATTTCCTGTGAAAATGGAATTCATGTGTGTGAAAAACCACAAACAAAGATATGACCACTAAATAGAGTCCGCATTTCTGATGAAGTGGCTAAACCAAACAACTCAAAATATGCCATTTGGTATACCCTGGATTGTTTACTGTTAAATGTGATATGCCGTCATGGGGATAATTTTCTTTCTTGGGCTGCCATACCGCCTCAAAGGTAACAGGCCCAGAAAAAAAATATATTTGGCCGTGTGATTTCCCCCCAAAAAACTAAACAAAACTGGCTTTATTGCACTAACTCATATCAGGAATATGAAATGTCCCATGAAAAGGGAGTTTGTGTGTGAAAAAGCACAACAGAAGTATAAACGCCATATGGGACCTGCATTTCTGATAAAGTGGTTTGACCAAACATCTCAGAATATGCAATTTGGAATACTCTGGGTTGCCTACTTTTGAAAATGGTATGCCATAATGGTGGAAATTATATTATCCAGGCTGCCACGCTCTCTCAAAGGTGACATAGGTCCAGAAAATCACATCAAATTTCAAAGTTGTCAGTGTGATCCCCGTGAAATCCAGACGGCTAGGCGTGGCTGACCCACAGGTGCCAAAAAGAGGATTTGAACTTGGGTCCTTCATGTCCTTGGCCTGCTAAACTGCCTCTAAGCCAGAGCAGATTCTGTTCTTTTGAATAAGTTCCATCCTTGTTCTTCCTGGCTTTGTTTTCAGCCATAGGGGGCTGGACGCCATCTGTGGCTAATACATGTGCTTCACCTGAGGCAGATTGCTAACCAACCGGGTATTTAAACATTGCCTCGCCCTGGGAACCCTGTCAGTTCTTTGATTCTGGTGATCCTGCTTTGTCTCCTCAACTAGTTCTCCAGATCGACCCCGGCTCTTGACCTTGGCATCTATCCTCGTTTATCTTGACCTTTGGCATCCTCTGCCTTTGGCTTATCCTCTTGCTTGTGTCCTTGTCTGTACCGCGTAATGGAGCATCTTTCATGCACAGCCCCCGTGCACAGATTCACAGTCCTGGTGGTTTCTTACCTGATCACCTTGGACTGTGTACATCTGCAAGGATGAGCACAGATCTCTGCATACCAGACTCCCACCTCAGGTAAGACCCTGACAAATGTGATAAAACTTAAATAGGAAAGCCCTACATTTAACTCTGTAACTTTCCAAAACCCATGAAACCTATACTTGGGGGTGTATTGTTGTACTTGTAAGACATCGCTGTACATAAATATGATTGTTTTAAAGCAGTAAAATGTATAATTATGATTATATCAGAGAAATGCGTTTTTTGTATGAAAAATGCACAAAAAAAATCTGAACATTAACTTGTTCATGCGTATGGGATTTTCTTGGTATGTGGGGCAGATAATTGGTGGGCCGTTGGCACCTAGGTCCGGGCAGACAGCTGTGTGTGCTGTGCTGTCTCTGCTCCCCCACCCTCGCGTACTACGCGCCCCGTTCTCATGAAGTTGCGCACTGGGGAGTAGACAGCACAGCTCCCCCTGCGCCCGCCAGCACACACAGCTGTCTGCCTAGCACAACCTGCTGGCCGGTCGCCCACAAGTAATATATGTCATTCTGTCAGTGTAAGTGTATGTGTGTGTGTCTGTCGTCTGTCATGGTGTGTGTGTCTGTCATGGTGTGTCTGTCTGTCATGGTGTGTCTGTCTGTCATGGTGTGTGTGTCTGTCATGGTGTGTGTGTCTGTCATGGTGTGTGTGTGTCATGTGTGGGTCTGTCATGGTATGTCTGTGTCACGGTGTGTGTGTGTCTGTCAGGGTGTGTGTCTGTCATGCTATATGTGTTTCTGTGTGTGTTTAAAAATAGTGTTTTTACTCACTTTTTCCCCACGCCGCATTGGTCTCCCCTCGACAGGCCCTGCCTCTATGGCTGAGATCATCAAGCTTGATGATCTCAGCCAATCCAATGCTTTGCCATAGGATTGGCTGCAAAACGCTACACCAATCAGCCTTTTTCTCATAGAGATGCATTGAATCAATGTATCTCTATGGGGAACATTCAGCGCCTTCAGAGCACTGACACAGGAAGCACCTCTAGTGACCGTCTGAGGGACGCAATGCCTTTTCTCAAAAAAGTCAGTGTTTACATTGAAAAGCCTGCAGGGACAGGCTATAGACACCAGAACCACTACATTAAGGTATTGAATATACCCTGCTGCATATCGAACAGTAGAAAAAAAAGTTAAGGACAGCTTCTGAAGACCTGAGAGCTATTATAAATGTGAGGACTTCGTGTCCAATGGTACTATTGTGAAAGAATGTTCAGCAGTAGACATTCAGCAAGAAAAAAAAAAGTAAAAGGGGTAGTAAGCATAAAATAACTAAATAACTATGTACAAGAAGTGTAAGGTGCTGCAGACAGCATAAATGGGGAGGTGCCCTATGGGGGTGGCCCGTTGAGGGTGGTCGACCCAGTAATAATAATAGAAAGGAGCGATCATAGCAACCATCCATAAGTAGACTGGAGACCCCACTTAGTAAGCATCTGTCATTGTCAAATAAAACAAAAAACAAAAAAGTGAAGTGTTGTGGTAATACAATGTAGGTAGTCCGTTGGCATTCAGTTGAAATGAGGGTAAAGGACTGACAGGCAGTCCAAGATGGAAGAACAATACGCTTTACAGTCTTGTGCAAATGTAATTATCTGGAGCGACCATGTGCCATTCTCGGGAGATCTTTGTCAGAAAGTGATGCTGTTTTGTTGTTTGATCCTGGTCAGGCACCTGCATAGAAATCTTCAACTCCTTCAACAGATGATGCCTTCTTCTGCTGTGAGTATATGGCGTTCAGCGCCATTGTGTTGTACAATCAGACAACATAGAATGTGACGGCAGATAAGAACCATTCGGCCCATCTAGTCTGCCCAGTTTTCTAAATACTTTCATTAGTCCCTGGCCTTATCTTATAGTTAGGATAGCCTTATGCCTATCCCACGCATGCTTAAACTCCTTTACTGTGTTAACCTCTACCACTTCAGATGGAAGGCTATTCCATGCATCCACTACCCTCTCAGTAAAGTAATACTTCCTGGTATTATTTTTAAACCTTTGTCCCTCTAATTTTAGACAATGTCCTCTTGTTGTGGTAGTTTTTCTTCTTTTAAATATAGTCTCCTCCTTTACTGTGTTGATTCCCTTTATGTATTTAAATGTTTCTATCATATCCCCCCTGTCTCGTCTTTCCTCCAAGCTATACATGTTAAGATCCTTTAACCTTTCCTGGTAAGTTTTATCCTGCAATCCATGAACCAGTTTAGTAGCCCTTCTTTGAACTCTCTCTAAGGTATCAATATCCTTCTGAAGATACGGTCTCCAGTACTGCGTACAATACTCCAAGTGAGGTCTCACCAGTGTTCTGTACAATGGCATGAGCACTTCCCTCTTTCTACTGCTAACACCTCTCCCTATACAACCAAGCATTCTGCTAGCATTTCCTGCTGCTCTATTACATTGGTTGCCTACCTTTAAGTCATCAGAAATAATCACCCCTAAATCCCTTTCCTCAGATGTTGAGGTTAGGAGTCTATCAAATATTCTGTATTCTGCCCTTGGGTTTTTACGTCCAAGATGCATTATCTTGCACTTATCCACATTAAATGTCAGTTGCCACAACTCTGACCATTTTTCTAGTTTACCTAAATCATTTGCCATTTGGCTTATCCCTCCTGGAACATCAACCCTGTTATATATCTTAGTATCATCCGCAAAAAGACACACCTTACCATCAAGACCTTCTGCAATATCACTAATAAAAATATTAAAGAGAATGGATCCAAGTACAGATCCCTGAGGTACCCCACTAGTGACAAGCCCAAGCTTCGAATATACTCCAGTGACTACAACCCTCTGTTGCCTGTCACTCAGCCACTGCCTTACCCATTCAACAATATTGGAATCCAAACTCAAAGATTGTAGTTTATTTTTTTTTTAAATTCTTTATTTTTGCACACGATAGGTAAGGCAAGAATAGTACAACTTGGAGGCTTGCGCAGAAGCCAATGGACAACAATTCAATCTCGTACACATAGTCATTGTCAGTAAATAATAGCACAAGCCCCTTTATAAATTCTGGAAAACTTATCCCCCATCGAGGATTTTATGTTTCTTTAAAATTCTACACTTAACACTCGATAGGCATAGCCAAATCAATATAACTGTGAGGCTTACGCAGAAGCCAAAATGCCAGAGCTCATGTTCGGAATAAGATTGTAGTTTATTGATAAGCCTTCTATGTGCAACAGTGTCAAAAGCCTGACTGAAATCTAGGTAAGCAATGTCTACTGCACCACCCTGATCTATAATTTTAGTTACCCAATCAAAAAAGTCAATAAGATTAGTTTGGCACGATCTCCCTGAAGTAAACCCATGTTGTCTCTGATCTTGAAATCCATGTGTTTTTAGATGTTCAACAATCCTATCCTTTAACATGGTTTCCATCACTTTCCCCACTACTGAAGTAAGGCTTACTGGCCTATAGTTGCCCGACTCCTCCCTATTACCTTTCCTGTGAATAGGCACAACATTCGCTAACTTCCAATCTTCTGGGACTACTCCTGTTAACAATGATTGGTTAAATAAATCTGTTAATGGTTTTGCTAGTACACCACTGAGCTCTTTTAATAGCTTTGGGTGTATTCCATCAGGTCCCATTGACTTATTTGTCTTTACTTTTGACAGTTGAAATAGAACCTCTTCCTATGTAAATTCACGTGTAATAAATGACTCATTTATCCTTTTTCTTAACTGAGGTCCCTTTCCTTCATTTTCATCTGTAAATACCGAACAAAAATATTCATTGAGGCAGTCAGCTAGACCTTTATCCTCATCTACATACCTTCCTTCTTTTGTTTTTAATCTAACTAATCCTTGTTTTACTTTTCTTTTCTCATTTATGTATCTAAAAAAAGTTTTGTCCCCCTTTTTTACTGACTGTGCTATTTTCTCTTCTGTGTGTGATTTGGAAGTTCTTATAACTTGCTTAGCCTCTTTCTGCCTAATCTTATAGGTCATTCTGTCTTCCTCACTCTGTTTTTTTTTATAATTACTAAATGCTAACTTTTTGTTTTTTACTATTTTGGCCACATCTGCGGGGTACCACAGTGGTTTCTTTTTTGCTTTTACTGACAAGCCTAATGCAATTTTCTGTTGCCTTCAGTAGTGCAACTTTTAAATAATCCCATTTCTTTTGGACCCATTCCATTTAAATTGATCCAGTCTGATAATGACTCCTTTACACATATTCTAATTTTAGAAAAGTCCGTTTTTCTAAAGTCTAAAACTTTTGTTTTTGTGTGGTGTGACTCAGTCACTGTTCTTATATTAAACCACACTGACTGATGATCACTGGATCCTAAACTTTCACCTACAGTAATATCTGATACCAAATCTCCATTTGTTAACACTAAATCTAGTATGGCCTCTTTACGAGTTGGCTCCTCAACGACTTGTTTTAGAGACAATCCCAGTAGGGAGTTTAGAATATGTGTGCTCCTGGCACAAGTAGCTATTTTTGTTTTCCAATTCACATCAGGAAGATTAAAGTCACCCATGATGATAACTTCCCCCTTCATTGTCATTTTAGCTATTTCCTCAACTAGTAAATTATCTAACTCTTCAATTTGTCCTGGGGGCCTATAAATCACACCTACACGAGTTACTGTGTGATTATCAAATTCTAACGTAACCCAAACTGACTCTATGTTCGCCTCACTAACCTTTATTAGGCTAGATTTAATGCTATCCTTCACACACAGGGCCACCCCTCCCCCTTCCTTGCCTTCCCTGTCTTTTCTATATAAAGAGTATCCTGGTATTGTTATGTCCCAGTCATTTTTCTCATTATACCATGTCTCAGTAACAGCGACTAAATCTACACTATCAGTTGACATTATTGCCACAAGTTCATGGATCTTATTCCCTAAACTGCGAGCATTTGTAGACATGACTCTAAGCGTATCATTTTTTAACACACCTTCTGTCCTTGTTTTGGGGGACAATTGGATTGATGTTTTATCACCCTTTTGCCCCCCCCTCCTAGTTTAAATACATCCAACCACAGACACTTAGAAGCAACACTCTCCAGAATATCTCCAACCACAGACACTTAGAAGCAACACTCTCCAGAATATCTCCAACCACAGACACTTAGAAGCAACACTCTCCAGAATATCTTCAACCACAGACACTTAGAAGCAACACTTAGAAGAAGCAACCAAGCTCTATTAGCCAAGCTAATGACAACAGCCCTTATATACTCCTAAAATCACCTCCCACTAGGAATGTTTAACACCTGGGTAGGCCTCTGCTTATTTGCAAACAATAGCTAATTTAAACAGCAATCAATAGCAAGTAGCTACCTAATCAAATCAAATGCCTTATAATTACCAACAGCAAATCACACCTTGTGCAATCAGTAACCTTTTCCTACAGATGAATCTTACCTGTAACAGTAAAAAAGAAAACTCTTAGCACAACTCTTAGACAGTTGAAGCTTCTGTAAAACTCTCCAGAATATCTCCAACCACACACTTAGAAGCAACACTTAGATGAAGCAACCAAGATGGATAACCCCACTTGTAAAGCATATTTGCCTCTCTCAAGGCCCTTGTCACCAGAGCAAACTATTTGACCTTGCGTCGTTTAACTGCCAACAGGTAATCAAAGATTTTGACCTTAGTGAATCTGTCAGGTAAGGTAGGAATGCACCTGGAGACCTGCATAATTCTCTCTTTAATTCTCTGGGTAGGAGATGGATGTTATCCAAGAGTAGGTCTTGTGGGGATAGCTCTAGCCCCAAGGACTGGAACATAGCAATCATCTATGTCTGGAGTTCCGACAGTCCGAACTCTAAAGGCATGCCGCGTATTCGGAGATTGTTGCTGCGATCCTTAACCTAATGGTTAGGTTGGTATAGGCGTTGGCTAATGAATTGTGCGCTTTAGTCAGCTCTTCAGATTTCTCCTCTAAATGAGCTGCTCATTCTCCAATTTCTTGAACGTCCGTCAAGACATGTTTTGCCAGTTTGTTAAATTTGACTTGCAAAGATTCTTGTAACATCTTTTTTTTTTTTATGGAGGAATCAGTCACAGGAGCCAAGGTAAGGACAGATATAGATGTATTGTCACTCTTGTCAGAGTATGAATCAGGCGACAGTGGCCAATTGCCATCTTGAGTCCTAGCATGCTGTGAGATTAGGGCCAATACCTGAAGTGTGGCAGCCTTTTACTTAGATTTTTTTTAGTAGATTTGTTTGCCATGCTGTAGGAGTGCATAGGTGAGAACTTGTTAAAAGGATTGGGTGAGGTTTGCTCTTCTAATGGCTGACAAGGGTCTCCACTCTCAGGAGCTCTCAGCTCATGCGGACATCTCGGTGAGCTGCGAGACCATGTCCCAAATCATGCTTATTTTACAATAATACATAAGGGAAAGCAGGAACTACTTTTCTATATATATAACCTGCAGCTTGTCAAATACTGAAAGAGCTTTAGTTACAGTTAAATGAGACATCTTCTGGCCATCACCTTAAAAATAGCAAGATGGTGGCATCATGAAAGAATATCCGTCAGTACCGACACATAGTTAAAAAAGTGTAATATGCATTAGTCCCAACGTCAATAAAGCTTATGGGGAGTTGGAGGGAGGGACTAGAGGCACCCCTGGACTGGGCTAATTTAATACCAGTTTCTCTTGATAACCTTAAAATATCTTCCAGTTTCCAAAGCAAGCTGTATCCCCACGGTGCCCAGACTTACAGCTTGTTTGTTAACCTCTTCTGAGCAAACAGTGTACAGTGCGCACAGTGCAAAACAAAGCGAACCACTGCAAAATAAATAAAGGAGTTTAAATGACAATACTCTCCTTAATAGCAATAGGGATAATGATGGTGCAGAATGACATCTAATAAAAATAGAGGAACATAGAGATTTCACAGTGTGGTATATATCTGAAAATATAGTAAAATCCTTAGGTGGTCTAGAGCAGTGGACAGGCTCAGTAAATTACATTTGTGGTCGGTTAATATCGTATAGTGAAATACCTTGTGATTGGAATTAAGTCGGTGTGGTGTGCCGGAACCGACGTAGAGGGTAGGCCTGAAAAAGAGGGCCCCCCTGAATGAATTGTATAAGAGGGAGAGGTGGGTGGGGTGAACAGCGTGCGTACGGCAGGTAGGAAGGGGGGGAGTAGCGTTTATATGGAATATATTAAATACAGGCCTTACGGCCTTAAACTTGTGGTCGGTTAATATCGTATAGTGAAATACCTTGTGATTGGAATTAAGTCGGTGTGGTGTGCCGGAACCGATGTAGAGGGTAGGCCTGAAAAAGAGGGCAAAAGGAAATGCCAGAAAAACACACTTATAGCACTATATAAAATCCGTTGTCTTACTACTCATGCGTTGGGAATGTTCCTGTATAATATAGCTGATTCCTAGTGCCTCTAATTGTTTGTTCCGGCGTACTGCAACTGGATGTCAGGCTTATAGAATGGATGTGAAAAATAGGAGCCGGTGGTCCTACTTACTGTAATGACAGGAGTGTGAATGTAGAATCGTATTTAGAAGTAGTTAGTGAATGATTAGTAGGTCAAGTGTCTTGATTGTCTGGTTCGAATGTTGACGTGACGCGGTGTAGTGTTTGTACCTTCTTAAACTTTCCTTGGGGAGACATGACTTACCAGTCTGATTAGTTGTGATCGTGGAGTTGTAGGGTTCCCGAACCCTTGTATGGTTGCAGGCACATAGATTTAAGACCTGGTTGTGTGGCGCGAATGCTGTTTAGGGAGTCTGATACTGCCATCTGTGTATGTATGTTACTGTAGAGCGATAAACCAATTATCTTTGTATAAAAAAAACGGGGTATGGTTTGAAAGGCTTGTCAGAAACGTGTATGTCAGTTCGGAATAGTGCGACCGTGTGCGTATGAAGGTTTGAATAAAAGGTGGCAAAAAGTAGAAAAGACTACAGGGTGATCAGTATGCCTGTGGAAGTCGTGCTCTACTGATTCTAGGAAGAATGTCCCGATTCTGTTATATGTATCTTAGAGCAAACGAATAATGTTCTAGATGATAGCTTGCGTCGAGCCCCAACAGCCGAGTGACCGGAAGGGGATGCTAAAATGCGGATTATGCTTGAGAGATGTGAGTTGGGTGAGGTACGAGACTGAGCGACTCTTGGATAGTTGGCTCTAATAGATACGAAAATGCTGCAATCCCTTGTCCGATGTTGCCTTCGTAGGACATCCTGAAAAAGAACATGACAACAACAATGAACTCAAATAACAACAATACGGTTAAGTAAAATAGAACTGGCTGGCTAACTAGTGCCAAAGCGAAAAGCTCGCTACCCCGTGACAAGTGAGGCCCTGCTAGTAGCCAAGCGGCTGGTGAGAGGCTCTACCTATGATTTGGGCGTGGGGCTCGAGCCACTAGCGTGGTGGCGGGGTGGTGGCCTCTCGGTGACAGTAAAGATCCAAAACGTGTGGCCGTGTCAGGTGAGGCCCTAACTATAAACCCGATAGGTGGGTGAATGCGAGGCACTAACTATGATTTGGGCCGAGGGGCGAAAATCTCCGTGTTGAGATTGGGGAGTTGGCCCAGCTACGTTTGTACAGCTGAGGCCAGCTCCTAACCCTAGATAGCCAGTTCTCTGACCCTAGACGGGGGCTTGATAAGGGGGGTAACGTAACGTGCTTGGTAACCCAAGTAGTGGTTAATGATAGGTAACCGGAGATTCCAGACAGAGACAGATGAAACGAAGGGAAAGAAAAGAGGAAAAAGAAGAGGAAAGGAACTGAAGTCGAGGGAAGGAAAATAATGTGCAGTATAGTGAAGTACTATGGAGATATAGCTGATAGTACAGTATCGATAGACCCTGAGGGTGCTGAAGATTCTCGTGATGGTTACTATATAAACCTGAAAGGAGATGTAGGAAGGCGTTGTGCCAAGAAAACGTTGTAGCAGCTGACGGAGAGAGGAGGGTGAAATTAGCGAGGTAGTGAGTAACAAAACGATTGTTACGGGTAGTGAGTACGAATGAAGAGTTGTCGAGTGGAGCCGTGGCCTGACGAGGCAAGGCAGGAATCAAGCCCCCGTACCCCAAACCCAATCGTGTAACAACGTGGCCTAGTAGAAGAGGCAGTTGTTTGGAAACAAAACAAAATTAAACCTGATAGAAACAGGTGACAATCGATTGACTAAAGGCCAGTTGTGTAACAATCGTAGGAAAAGTAAACGAAAACATATTTATACCTGTGAGAAACAGGCGACAATAGCGAACCAGTAATTGTCTACTGATAACAGATAACAATATGAAACAACAAAAGTAATTGTGAAACTAATGTAACATTTGCTTGTTTCCTTCAAATTACACACACGAAAAACATTTACCTTAAAGTCTTGCCTGCACAGTATAACTTACAGAGTTGTCCCCCCAAAAAGGGTATTACATAAATTATTACCGTAGCCAAAGCTGGGAGTGATAGGACAGGCAGTCCAATAACAGTGAAAGAATGGTTATCCACCTGGTGAAGCGGCTGAATAATAGATAACCTCAGTTATTATAATAATATTGCGAAACTTACGTAATCGTAATTGAGACAGGCAATTGTACTGTCAACTGATCAGTCAGAGTCAACCGCGATTTAAACACTAGCGGAATTACCTACAATGAAGGACCACAATAAATAAAAACAACATTTGAAGACCTGTTTAAACCATGTCATTAACGTATCACACCAGTGTTTGGTTGCAGCCTAAAACAGTGAAACTGACAGTTACAGGAAAATTGCAAAATCGCTAAGGAAAAACGCTGAAATGCCAATTATACCGATTGTGTAAAGGTTGCAATGTATTGGTGCAAATGTCAAAGAAACCATGAAGTGGTACCTGCAACGATCATATTTCTGCAGAAAGATACAGACATAATTGATAATAATTACCAAAAACAAACAGTCTGCCGAAACGCAACCTGATTGCCGGTCTCATGCAATTCATGTTGTTCGTGAGTTTCAAGCGTATATGAGTTAGAACGGTCGTGAGTTTGAGCGTTTGAAATCTAGGTCATAACTTGCACAGGCGTTGTATGGCGGGGATAGCCCGAACGAGGCTATTCCCACCGATTACCTGAATGCCAGTATGTTTGTCGGTTTGATACCCCATCGTGTAACAACGTGGCCTTGTCGAGGCAGTTGTTTGAAATGTGGACGAAACATAATTGTACCTGATAGAAAAAGGCGATAATAGCGAACTAGTGATTGTCAAATGATAACGAATGACAGTATGCAACATTAATAGTAATTAGCGAGGAATGTCGAATGGCGGCAACGTCTGAACCTGAGGTAATTCAAAATATGTATAACAGGAGTTGCACAAGCGTCAGTGTAAACTGGGAGATAAAATAATCCAACATATACAGCGTTTAGTTTGTTAGATTAACTTGACCCAATAAAACAGTACATGCATAGTGTAGGCGACATACACACAGTAAGTGACACAAAAGGCACAGGAGGCAAAGCAGAAACAATAAAGCAATGTACCCTGAGATCACTTGTACCAGTCACAGGGCCTTAACCCACGGAGTACCAAAGGCGAGATGGGGGCAAACCTCTAATTTAAAAGGATTAATTATCAAACATAAATGAATGATTAGGAACCGTCTTAATTGGAAGTATAACCCCTGCGTGCATCTATCAGAACAAGTAAAACGATTACAATGACTGTAAATAAAGTCAATAATGAACCAAAACGCCAATCTGGGGGATAAAACGGTTTTATAGAGGTTTTCAGGAAGGGTGCGCCAATGACAGCAGATGTACTGAATAATGCCAGGGAGCCAGCTGGTAAATTAAGCTCTGCACTGGCAAAGCGTGTCCTTAACAATAGCTTATTGCCTTTAGGTGTCCTTCAGTGACACTGTATAAGTGGGTAAATTCAGCTTGTAGTGATAATACCACTTAAACATATATCCAGTTCCGTTCTGTAGCGTACGGAGCCCCAGCAGCATCCAACATAGTGCAGAGGAGCACAGATTGTCCCTTAATGGTGCCTTTTGCATCAATTGTGTCTCCAAAAAAAAACCATGAATGAAGCATTTTGCCACTAGATTCGCTTGCAGAGTGCCATTCTGGGCTGTACCCCAGTAATATCAGTACAGGCAGTGTGAGCTGACACAGAGCTCTGGGCTCAGGACGAAGCGCCGGTATGCAGTCCAGTACCACCTAGCTGTGACCTTGGGAAGTTCTGGCAATGCTCATACCCACAGTGATCTCACAAACGCATTAAGAATGATGTGAGTTAAAATATACACAGAATATGTAGAGGTGAGATTAAAAGCAGATATTATTCACAAATCAGGTCCACAGTTACACCTCGGTGTCATGGAAACCTCCGCTGCAATAAATACATAGCATGACATCATTTGACCAAATATGCATTTCAAAGATAACTAATGGCAATACTATGTGTGTGGTACTGGGTTCCGGTCTTTGATACACTGCAGTACCGCCAAATTAACCAATAGGATTTATTACACGGGTAATCAACTGAGACTCTGCAGAACGATCACATGGATAAACTACAACTCCCATAATCCCAATTAAGGACCAAAGAACTTCAAGCTCACCAACAGATAAAAAATATAAATTGAAATAATAAATACATTGTCCTAAAGAGTGCAAGAGAATTGCTTCCAGCAATCATATCCCCGACATGTGTGTTCCGGTCCCCCATGAGACCACAGCGATGTGGAGGGGACCGGAATGAGACTCACGGTTAGCAGGCAAGCCGGACCGTTGATAGTACGGCTGGAGGTTTGTCGAACAGCAAATAGCCCGAGCGCGGCTATTTGCTGATTACCTTGCATTCGCATGTTAGTTGCCCGAAAGGAGGAGCGGGGGGAACGGAGAGGAAGCCGGACCGGAAGAGGCGAGGACCGGAAGAGGCGAGGACCGGAAGTCTGGTTGTCACTGAGTGAACAGCGTGCGTACGGCAGGTAGGAAGGGGGGGGGAGTAGCGTTTATATGGAACGCTTAACTCCCCCTACAAATACAGGCCTTACGGCCTTAAACATGTCATGTCATAATGAATATGCTAAATAAGAATACAAAAAATAATAGAAATAAATACAACTTCAAATATGCTATTCAGTACCAAGTATTAATGATAAACAAACACACACAGAGATAATCCCATCAAGCTCGACTCGAGCTAAAAAGGCTTTAATTCAAAATCTACCTTTAAACCCAATGTGGCTAAGGTGTTTAACTCAAAAACTCCCCAACAATGGAATATGGACAACGTAACAACCTTTGTACCCAGAGAGAAGAGTGGCACCACAAACTGATCCAACACCCGCATATTCAGAGCTAACAAAATATTGTTTTTCATTTTGTTGTTATATCTTCCTGTGACAAACTCCTCTTCCCACGTGAGTTTGCCACAAGCTCCTGGAGGAGCCTGCTTGCCAGCCTCCTACCCAACGACTATGGGCCCTGCAGGGAAACCTGTAAAAGACTGTTTAAATGACTTTGTTCGTGTAATTTCTCTATACCGAACAACCGCATGAACCAAGGACCACCCGGGAGCTTGTTAACCCCTAAATTGTTTGTCTGGGTGACCACAATTCGTATGAATGACCATGAGGTGGCGGCCATCTTGTTCGCATGAATGCAGGCAGCGGTGTTTGGTCGTCGAATTCATGGAACTAAAACCGGACACTGAAACTCCAGAACACAGCTGGACTTCAATCATTACCTGCATTTGGTTCTGTAGATCCTAGAAGAACACTGTTCGGTGGAATCGTTCATCTGGATGAGGCAAACAAGCTCCACAATTCAAATATAGACTACGTTTGGTAATTCTTTTGTTTTATGTTACCAAAGTTGACCGACCGTTAGCACTGGTTTCATGGAACTATTTTAGGCTTAAGCCATATGTGCCGTCGGTCAAAAACGGGACTTCCATGGAAAACCCGAACCCCTGAACCGATCTGGGTGATTTTTAGATATGTTGGTCACCCAGATTAGGGCTATCTGTGGATGTGACTTTTTGTCCTTGAGAGATAATTAACCCCTTAAGGACGGAGCCAAATGTACACATTGTGAACGAAACAAAATGTAAACAAAACCTGGCATTTGCGCTATATGTCTGTCCAACCGTAATTCACCTCTTTCATATTAAATGCACCCCCCCCTTATTATATATCATTTTATTCATGGGAAACAGGGCTTTTATTTAATATCAAATATTTAGCTATGAAACATAATTTAATAAGAAAAAAATATAAAAAAATGGGAGAAAATAAGATTTTTTTAATTTTTTTAGTTCTACATGACATTTTAACTGTCAATGTCATAATACTGTTTGCTTTTACTGCAATAAAATACACATATTTGTATTCAGCAAAGTCTCACGTGTAAAACAGTACCCCCTATGTACAGGTTTTATGGTGTTTTGGGAAGTTACAGGGTCAAATATATCGTGTTACATTTGAATTTGAAATTCGCCCGATTACGTTGCCTTTGAGACTGTGTAGTAGCCCAGGAAATAAATTTACACCCATAATGGCATACCATTTGCAATAGTAGACAACCCAAGGTATTGCAAATGGGGTATGTCCAGTCTTTTTTAGTAGCCATTTGGTCACAAACACTGGCCAAAGTTAGCGTTAGTATTTGTTTGTGTGTGAAAAATGCAAAAAACGCCAATTTTGGCCAGTTTGTGGCTACTAAAAAAGACTGGACATACCCCATTTGCAATACCTTGGGTTGTCTACTATTACAAATAGTATGCCATCATAGGGGTACTTTTCATTCTTGGGCTACCATAGGGTCATAAAGGCAACGTAAGCAATCTGGCAAATTTTAATGTGAAAAAAATGAAACACAAGCCTTATATTTGACGCTGTAATTTAAAAAAAAACACCATAAAACCTGTACATGAGGGGTACTGTTGTACTCGGGAGACTTCGCTGAACACAAATATTTGTGTTTCAAAACAGTAAAAAGTATTGCAGCAATAATATGGTCCGTGTAAGTGCTGTTTGTGCGTGAAAAATGCAAAAAAATTCACTTTTACTGGCGATATCATCGTTGTAATACATTTTACTGTTTTGAAACACTAATATTTGTGTTCAGCAAAGTCTCCCGAGTAAAACAGTACCCCCCAGGTAAAGGTTTTATGGTGTCTTGGAAAGTTATAGGGTTAAATATAGTGCTAGCAAATTAAATTCCTTATACTTTCGGCATGGGTTGTCAGGCAGGTCCCGCTAATTGTAATTAATTAGGATACCTAATTATGTAAAAATATTACATAAATATATGTGTAGAATTAATATATGTATATATATACATATGTGTATATATACGTATATATATATATAATTTTTTTAAAATATTTTTATTTATATATAGGTATATATATAGTGATATATACGTATATATTTATGTATATAGATATATATATTATTTCGTTCTACGTGTATTTTGATATAATTATATATATATTAAAATCACAACACAGTTAGAACGAAATAAAACACATCTATATATTTTTTAATATTTTATTTTTAATTATTTTTTTATTTATTTTTTTACGTATTTACATATTTTTTTATATTATATATAAATATATATAACAATAAATATATATATATTTAATCAGTATCAGTCTACGTGTAATTTGATATTAATATATATATATAATTATATATATATTAATATTAAAATACACCTAGACAGTGTATGTGTGTGTGTGTATATGTGTATATATATACTTAGATCATATATATATATATATATATATATATATAATATATATATATATGATCTAAGTATATATATATATATTTTTTTTTTTACACTGATTTAATTTATTTTAATTTTATTTCCAGCCAGCAGGGGGACTAACTATCACTACAGTTAGTCCCCCTGCTGGCAATGCAGCAGCCAGCTATACCGGCCATGTGATTGTGAGGTCCTCGCAAGGACCTCACTCTCACATGGCCCGGGGGGGCTGAAGAGGGCAGACGTGCCGCGGGGTGGCTCCCTGGGAGTCCCCCCAACCGCGATCGTCGGCGTGGGATCGCCGGCGACCGGGTAAGTAACAAAAAAACGGAGGGCATACTATTACGTCCTGCGGCGTTTAGAGCCGCTTTTAAAAGGACGTAATTGTACGCCCTCCGGTCTTAAGGGGTTAACTTATAAGTGTGAGCTCAGGTAATTATCTCTCAGGAACAGAGGATCCTATGAGAGATTTCCCTGTAATGTTGGATTGGAAACCCCTTGTAGGGGCTTTTGTATAAAAGCAGGCCATCTGGCCATATTAAAGCAATCCATCTTGTACTCCCAGAACTATGTGTCATCTGATAACTGGGAGGGGAAAGGGCTAATCATTGTTGCAGCTTGTTCGAGCTCTTGGAGGATTCGGCAGGGAAAGTCCTTGTAAGGACTAGAGCTTCCAGGACTGTGTCTCCCTGGGAGTGGATAGAGCAAGTCCCCTATTCGGCTCCAGGAAAGAGGTTCCAGGAGGACCCTAGTCAAGCCACGGCGACTGGAGCAGAAACGCTGAGGTTTTCCCCTGTTCTTGCTAGGAAGCAGTCCTTGGCGGAGGTACCCAGCCGGGGTACAGGGAGCTCTGTTACACTTCCTATAGCTTTGTAAAAAAATTTTTTTTTCCTTTACTTTACATGACGAGGTGAGCTTGCCCTGCTCGATGTCCATAAGACGCAAGTAATGCCTTTCAAGGTTGCACTTTCTTGCTCCAGTGATACACCCCCTCCCATTGCCATATAGGGGTACTGTTTACAACAGAGCCCCTCCTCCCTCACTCGCAATGTGCTGATACGTGTCATACCACCCCACTGGACGAACCCATTCAGTTACTTTGGGCCGTAAGAAAGCACTCACGATCCTTCCTCTCTAGGCTTCAACTAGCGGTGCTTTATAATACGAGTGCACAGAACTACTATGTCTAGCTCACTACAGTTTGAGTTATTTCTTTCGCTAATGTGTAACGCAAACCTAGACACCACTTTCCAGACTATGTTTTCATGTAATAATATTCTTTTCCCTAAATGTTGCAAATAGTATTGGTGAGTGACACTACACTATGACTCTACATCTTTATGACTCACACATTCTAGAACACAATGCACACTTTAGTCTCCAGTTGTCATACACCGATTAGCTCACCCCAGGTACAGTGGTTTTCCTTCTGAAAGAAACACACTTAGTTATCCTCCCTAACCCTATTGCTTAGTTGCACTGTACTCCATAGTCGAGTGTCAGACATTCTTAGAATTTATTCCTTAACTTCTTGTTACGACTTACTATCCCATACCATATAAAAATGTGCTAAGTATACCTGCTCCATGCCTTGAATTCAATTTGTCGATTTGTTGCAATAAGAATATTTGCTGTTGTGGCAATAAATATGTCTATTCTTTGTTTGCACAAAAAATAAAGAATGTAAATAAAAAAAGGTGTATAACTTAAAAAAATTTTTGTCTCTCACCTGGGCGGTGGGTGGGGGCCATAAAGATAATGAGGGGGGACCTACTGTCCTCCCCCTCTCCGGCCCCCACCCCTGGCCGGCGGGTGGGGGCCATAATGGTAATGAGCGGGGGGACCTACTGTCCTCCCCCCCGGCCCCCACCCCTGGGCGGCGGGTGGGGGCCATAAAGATAATGGGAGAGACCTACTGTCCTCCCCCTCTCTGGCCCCCACCCCTGTGAGGCAGGTGGGGGCCCTAAAAAAAACAATAATGGGGGGACCTACTGCCCCCCCCTCCCCCACCCCTGAGCGGTGGGTGGGGGCCCTAAAAATAACAATAAGGGGGGACCTACTGTCCCCCCCCCGGTCCCCACCCCTGAGCGGTGGGTGGGGGCCCTAAAAATAAAAATAAGGGGGGGACCTACTGTCCCCTCCCCGGCCCCCACCCCTGAGTGGTGGGTGGGGGCCCTAAAAATGACAATAGGGGGGACCTACTGTCCCCCCCGGCACCCACCCCTGAGCGGTAGGTGGGGGCCCTAAAAATGACAATAAGGGGGGGGACCTACTGTCCCCCCCGGGCCCCACTCCTGAGCGGTGGGTGGGGGCCCTAAAAATAACAATAAGGGGGGACCTACTGTCCCCCCCCGGCCCCCACCCCTGTGCGGTGGGTGGGGGCCCTAAATACAAAGGGGGGGACCCTAGTCACCCCCTCCCCCCCAAAAAAAAAATTATCCCCCTACCTACCCCCCTCACCCTAAAAATAATGAGGGGGGGACCTTTAACTAAAAACCTGTAAAAAAATTAGATAAAAACAACTTACCGTTCGATGTTTTCTTTCTTCTAAAATCTTCTTTTTTCAGCCCCAAAAAAGGCCAAATAAAAAACCATAATAACCGACGCAATTAAAAAAATAAATTAAAAAAAAACGAGCGCAAAAAAAAAAATCAATCTTCACCCATGGAGGGCTCCGCGCAGACTGAGCTCTGCAGGGCGGGGGAAGGCTTATAAAGGCTTATTAATATTTGGTTTTAAATCATTAATTTAAAATATACCCTATACACACACACATACATGGATGAAAGTGTATGACCTTGGGAGGAGGGAGGCGCTGTAAAGATTTTTCGCACATGGTGCCTAATGGCATAAGGTCCACCCTTCTAACTGTAATATTTACTTCTTAAACAGCTTCCAGAAACTCCTCAATTTATACTTTCTGTGGTCCCCTTAAAATGGGCACTCATAGTGGATGGGTTGAGTGCTCAGTACAAAAGGAATCTAGTCTGGATCCAAATATACACAGAAAGAAAGTAGGTTAAATAACCCTTAACATAGCAAGGGCTCACCATGTGGGAGCTGGCCAGCGCTTGCTAGCCAACCACCACATTAAAAATGTGAATAATCCGTAACCTGGTCATGGCAGCTTCCCAATTGATCCCCAAACACTGGAAACAAGCCGATTCCCCTTCAATCAGGGAATGGATAACGAAAGTGGAAGATATTAAATTAATGGAGGGAATAACCTCTTCCAAAATAGGGAGACATGCTAAATACTTATCCATCTGGGATCCATGGTCCAAATACATCCGTTCCCACTTTCGACCAACTCACTAAAAATTCCTCACTCCCCTCTTCTCATAACGCTCCCAATCCTTACTTTTTGACTCACCATGACACCCAGATTCTTGGTTCTCCAACATATTCAAAATGTTCATTCATACACCCATACTTACATATACCTTCTATCAATGTTGTTAAAAAATTGTATTTACTCATCGTTGTAACAGGACTCTACTAAGGCAAGGGCTATAAATTAGAAACCCTAAACAAAGACTTCATTGTCACTGCATTCGATATGCTTTTCTTAGGTGAACATCTAACATCTAACCACCTTGCTGCTAGTGTGCTCTCAAATAATACTTCTTATTTCAACTTCTACTATTGCACGAGACGATACTTTCACATAGCACAACCTATTGCATATGATTCTTGCTCAAGTTATAATAATATATTCTTCTTGCTTAACCACCCTCACTCTAAAATTACTTGTACAATGATACACTATTGAAGTTATATGTCATGTTATCAATTGTAATGTATTAACCTATTACTGTTTTATTAACTAAGTTGTATAGAAAATGCAACCTCGATATTTACTCGCTTTACCAAAACATTTATTGTATTTGTAAACTTATAAACCAATAAAAATGTATCAAATAAAAATAAAAAATAAAAATGTAAATAAATAAAAGCCTATGGGGGTTAATAAGACTTCACATTACAATAGGGGAGATGCTAAATCTCCCTATGCCCCCACCTATCATGTGGTGGGTGTGGGCATATCTACTATATATTGAAAACTAGTAACATGCTAGTTGCTAACCAGTCCCTTGAAAACCCCCAAGCAGATGAGCCTGTAAAATAACAGGGAGACATAGTCAGCTGAGGGGGCTCTTTACAACTATACTAGGAGCGTGGAAATGCTATTGTCAACCACACCAATTAGCCACCCCTCCTTAAAAAAAATGAACCATACCTACACCTTTGACCCTTATAATAGTGAGTGGAGACGGACCATTAAACTAAAAACCGCGACCTGAGGCTTGGAAAACCGAATTCACAATATAAAGCCCTAAAAAGTCAAGTTGGTCATTTAGTCAAGTGTGGAAAATATTCAGTCAGTGTTTTTTTCCCCTAACTTATCTAACTGGTTAATTCATAAAAAAAAAAAAAAAAAACATTAAAGCTTTTGGAGATAAAGGCAGACTGTAAAACAAAATAATTATACTTACCATAAGAAGTCTTCTTTTCAAAATCTTATATTTATTCTTCAACCCGGCGGCCGCTGGCTGGGGGAGATCTGCTGGCCGCTGGCTGGGGGAGGTCTGCTGGCGGCCGCAGGGGGAGCAGGCTGTTCTGTCTCTGCTCCCCCGCCCTCGCGCGCTAGAAAGAGACCGGCGCCGGAATATGACATCATATTCCGGCCCCGGTCTCATTAAGCTGCGCGCGAGGGCGGGGGAGCAGAGACAGAACAGCCTGCTCCCCCTGCGGCCGCCAGCAGACCCAGCTGTCTGCCCGGCCCCAGGTGCCGACGGCCCACCGGGAAATTTCCCGGTATCCCAGTGGGCCAGTCTGGCCTTGTGCACAGTGCTGCCCTGTGCTCTGCTGGCAGCAGATCTATGTGGATGGAGGCATATTATGCCTTCATCAACTCCGAAGTCACTCTGAGTGCCTGCAACTGGAGGTATTCCTAGCTTTCAATGTAAACACTGTATTTTCTTCGCAGCTCAGGCTGCAGTGTCCAGGGCAGAGGTGAGGGTAGTGTTATAAGAGGAGATAGCCAGTGAGAGACAGTAGGGATGGATAGAAGTTGGGAATCAATATCAGCTGATGGCTGCTGGAGGTCTTTATTTGCTAAATAATAATACTTATCATCTTCACTGAGTAAGCTTACATTGCGGCATCATCCCTATCAATCGTGGTTTTTTTAAAAAAAAATCTTAAACCTTGTGGGGTAAATTTGTTTTCCACATATTTTACTAAAGTCAATATTTCCCATTTTATTTCTTTAACAAGTAACTTTTCTTTAAAAAAAAATAAAAATATTTATTTTATTGAGGCAATCAGGTAGAGAAAAAAAGAAGTAGGAGTTGGATCGTTGAAATAACATAAGCGAGAGCAGAACACTCCTAAAAATAGCAGCCTCCTTTTGTTTTAATAATAAGAAATCTAATAAAGGGTAAGAGAATATTTAACAAAGAATAACAGCTAGCTTGAGTGTGAGATGTCCCTTTATGTGAAGCTCACCAGTCCATGGGGAGGGAAGATTGAGTGCCAAGTGACCACCATAAAGCCTGCGGCCTGTGCTGTTATTTTCATTGGGTAGGTAACTTTTCTACCTTATTACACATGTAGTTTACATTTTCATCTACAAATAAATTCATTTCTATTCTCTTCAAATTTCAGAGGCACCTGAAGAAGACTGTCTAGTCGGAACACGTACTGGGAGAGGCCAGCCTGTCATGAGATACTATATATCAGTTTTGCTCTATCTCTAGCTTATATCTGGTACATCCTTGATTTTATTATTTGTGTTTTTTATTGTATTTTAGATTGTAAAAAAAACAATGTGTGGTGCTACCTGATAGAGCCTGCTTATTGTTTATCTATCTGTGACCAAGCAGAGGGCACCCCTACACTGTATTTACAGAGCATTAATATACGTGGCTGGCTGGTTACATTGTGATTGGTTTACATTGTTTTGCACTGTGAGCATGTTACACTGTTTGCTTGTTTACCTTATTATGAACTGTGGTTGTGAGAGCCACGTTATTGTTTAGTAGTGTAATTGTTTTTTTGGAGGGGGGGGGGGGGGGGGGAGTTGTGTATGTGTTGTTTGTATTTTACCAAAATCCACTTCTACTAATAGTCTCCTCCACTGGGACCATCACCCATACAACTTGAAAGCTTATATCAAGTACAGTCATTATCTTCAGGCTAGGCGAAACTGCTCGGAAAACTCCTTCTTTTACCAAGAATGTCAGCTACTACAATCATGCTTCAAAACATTGGGCTAACCGACAGACTTGAGAGCCTCAGATCCACTAAGACGAAAAAAATATTCTACTCCAAGGGGTATAGCGACAAATGACAGCGGCTGGACTACTATGTCCAACATTATGTAAAAAAAATGGCCTATATTCCTACATACCGGTAATCCAATACTCCAACACACTACCGGGTCGCCCTGCTCTCCCAGTTCGCAGATCCAAAAACTTACAGAATTTACTTGTGCACAGCCACCTGGAATCCACTTTATCCAAGTCAAATTGGCTCACAGAAACGAAAGGTACTCATAGATGCGGTGATTGCAAGCCCTGCCAATGTATTACTCCATCTTTCACAGTCTGCAAGTGTATCCTTAAAGAAAAATGGATATCATACACTGTTCACATTTATTTACTTATAGGTATACATAATCATATTTATTAATTACATTATTATTATTTGTTGTTTCTTTGTATGACTATTCCTCCTCTCTGTATCCTCACAATGTATTATTTTGTATTTATCTAAGATAATTACTGATTGTTTTCCTTTCCTTTATGGATTTCCTTGACCCCATCCCCTTTTTTTTATCATCATTATTCTTTATTTATTTTTTCAAAAACCATACAATTCCCTCCAGTGGTTAAAAAGTTAGGGTGAAGTCCTTTTTTTTTTTTGAGTCTATTTTACCCTGAAAAGTAACTAAGTCCCATATGAATGCACAAACGAGTATAACTGTGCGTTTGAATCGTCGAACGCACTTCGATTTTAGCCGAAGCGTCAAAGTGGAGGAGAAGGTAAGGGTCAGTGGTGTTCGTGCAAATGGGTAGCCGATTTTAGTTCCATGAATTTGACAGCACAAACCGCTGATCGCGTTCGACTAAATAAAGATGGCCGCTGCCACCTGTTCGACTGTACAAACGGCGGTCACCCAGCAGTCTGCAATTAACCTGTGGTTAACCGCCAGCCTGGGAAGTAAATTGGCTGCACACTCCCACTTGTCTGTGTGTGTGAGTGTGTGTATGTGTCTGTGTATGTGTTTGTCTGTGTATGTGTTTGTCTGTGAGTGTGTGTGTCTGTGTATGTGTGTGTCTGTGTATGTGTTTGTCTGTGAGTGTGTGTGTGTGTATGTGTGAGTGTGTGTATGTGTCTGTGTATGTGTTTGTCTGTGAGTGTATGTGTCTGTGTGTGTATGTGTTTGTCTGTGAGTGTGTGTCTGGAAGTGTGTGTGTTTATGCATTTGTGAGTGTGTGTGTCTGTGAAGGATTGTATGAATGTGTGTGTCTGTCAGTGTATGAGTGTGTTTTGTCAGTGTGAGTGTGTCTATCAGTGTGTGTTTGTGAGTGTCTGTCAAATCAGTGAGAGTATGTTTGTGATTGAGTGTGTGTCTGTCAATGAATGAGTGTGTCAGATCAGTGAGTCTGTGTCTGTCAGTGACGTCTGTGTGTTTGTCATTGAGTGTGTGTGGCTGTTAGTGTGTATACACCACTGAGTGTAGCGTGGCGGAGCGGAGCGCAGTACAGGAGCTTCTGTTTCCTGTACCCGGCCAGACTGACAGGAAGTGCTCACTGAGAGAGCACTTCCTGTCAGTCCAGCCAGGTACAGAAAACTGAAGCTCCTGTAGAGGGTCTGCTCCGCAACGCTACAAGACAGGTAGGAGGCACACCAGGAAGGGGAGTGTGACCGCTAAGAGGGTGGGGGGTGCACCAAGGGACAGAGAGGGGAGGGGAGAGAAACACCAAGGGACAGGGAATAGAGGGGGGAGGGGAGAGGAACACTAAGGGACAGGGAAGAGGGAGGGGCTGGTTAGGAGGCACATAGGTGAAGATGTTAATTTTAGAGGAGGGGGGGGCGGAAAAATGCATCTTCGCCTATGTACACAAAAATCCTTGCACCGGCCCTGTCAGCACATACCACCACCCCACCCCACATCTTCTGGCGTGCAACATCATCACGCCCCTGGATAACACATGTTGTAAAATGGATATTGTGATTTGGATGCTGGTTTTATTTTAAAAACAGGGTATCAAGAACTTTGATTAATGAGGAGAGCGATACCCTTGTGATATGGTAGATAAGTCTTAGTGTCAACTCTGGAGACAGAAATAAAGTGAGGACATCCATTCACTAATAACTGAGCGACACAAATCCTAATGCACCATTGTGTTATTTACCATTCTACGGCTAGATAACTGCTTGAGGCTAGATAGCGGCTCGAGGCTAGATAGCAGCTCAAGGCTAGATAGCGGCTTTGAGGCTAGATAACTGCTCGTGGCTAGATTGCTCAAACGTAAACTAGAAAAGCAAATATTTGAAAAACGAAAAAGAAAAATGATGGAACCTCAAAAAAACGCATAGGAAACAGTTGTTTGATTCACATAATGTATGACCACTTTGGCCTCAATTATATATAAGGCAATCATATGTATTTGCTGTTTATCAGTTCCCGGTAAGCCTTTTATCGGTTCAAATCAAATTAATTACCACCATAAACGGCGCATTGGGTGTTGATAAATATCAGATCAGATATGATAAATTTTTGGAAAATATCGAAAATCTGTCCTATACTTTCCATTGCAATTTTCAGATTCTCTCATTCAAAATCATTAATTGGGACATAATCCTTGATAATAAAAAAAAAAACCTGTGGCGTTCGATATCACCCTACAGTAGTACAAGGTTGGTTACATACTGCCCCTATGCCCACCATTCGCCATGTGTCATGCTTTCCACTATCATTAATTACCGAACAGGCCCACCTATGTTTCTGATGTCATCAGTACCTGTGTTAAAAGGAAGTTGCAGCTGATCTCAGGTGCCCAATCAATTTGTGTCTCTGGCATCTTGTTACCGGAGTTCTGCTAATTGATTACCTGTGTACCGAACCTCTCTGGCTTTGATCATTGACTACACTGACCTCTCCACTCCTAGACTAAGGAACAGACCTCACCACATCTTCCTCCATATACTACAGGGAACCATAATCCTCACTATCCTGGAAGGACTTCTATGCTCATTATCCTGGAAAGCAAGATAAGTTCTCCAGTTGCTGCGATTGATTATCGATTCATACCTAAAAGTTATTGGGAAGGATAAAAGGGAATATATTTGTCTGCCTTCTGGGATTCATCTACATTTCAACTTGAGAGACTCTGACATATACTTGGAACAGGAATTACCCGTTTCTCCTTAATTCTTATTTTGACGTAAAACGGACTGTGTCAATTTCCTAATTAAGGAGTTGCCGTGTTTATTTATATTTGCTGAATGTGGTTTCCTTTGAAGCAATACTAAGCAAGCGTACTATTGCTCATGCATTATATTTATAATTCTTAATGCTACTGAAGATTGCCAAAGCTGAAATACATTTTTTTCCAATAAATTTATATTTTCTTAAAGTGACAGTATCAAAGCTATTTTTTCATCTGCAGTTGAGTTCCAACCATGCCTGGAGTGGGGACAAGTCCACTAAACAAATTTATTTAACCAATCATTGTTAACAGGAGTAGTCCCAGAAGATTGGAAGTTAGTGAATGTTGTGCCCATTCACAAGAAAGGTAATAGGGAGGAGTCGGGCAACTATAGGCCAGTAAGCCTTACTTCAGTAGTGGGGAAAGTGATGGAAACCATGTTAAAGGATAGGATTGTTGAACATCTAAAAACACATTGATTTCAAGATCAGAGACAACATGGGTTTACTTCAGGGAGATCATGCCAAACTAATCGTATTGATTTTTTGATTGGGTAACTAAAATAATAGATCAGGGTGGTGCAGTAGACATTGCTTACCTAGATTTCAGTAAGGCTTTTGACACTGTTGCACATAGAAGGCTTATCAATAAACTGCAATTTTTAAGTTTGGATTCCAATATTGTTGAATGAGTAAGGCAGTGGCTGAGTGACAGGCAACAGAGGGTTGTAGTCAATGGAGTATATTCGAAGCTTGGGCTTGTCACCAGTGGGGTACCTCAGGGATCTGTACTTGGACCCATTCTCTTTAATATTTTTATTAGTGATATTGCAGAAGGTCTTGATGGTAAGGTGTGTCTTTTTGCGGATGATACTAAGATATGTAACAGGGTTGATGTTCCAGGAGGGATAAGCCAAATGGCAAATGATTTAGGTAAACTAGAAAAATGGTCAGAGTTGTGGCAACTGACATTTAATGTGGATAAGTGCAAGATAATGCATCTTGGACGTAAAAACCCAAGGGCAGAGTACAGAATATTTGATAGAGTCCTAACCTCAACATCTGAGGAAAGGGATTTAGGGGTGATTATTTCTGATGACTTAAAGGTAGACAGACAATGTAATAGAGCAGCAGGAAATGCTAGCAGAATGCTTGGTTGTATAGGGAGAGGTATTAGCAGTAGAAAGAGGGAAGTGCTCATGCCATTGTACAGAACACTGGTGAGACCTCACTTGGAGTACTGTACACAGTACTGGAGACCGTATCTCCAGAAGGATATTGATACCTTAGAGAGAGTTCAGAGAAGGGCTACTAAACTGGTTCATGGATTGCAGGATAAAACTTACCAGGAAAGGTTAAAGGATCTTAACATGTATAGCTTGGTGGAAAGACGAGACAGGGGGGATATGATAGAAACATTTAAATACATAAAGGGAATCAACACAGTAAAGGAGGAGACTATATTTAAAAGAAGAAAAACTACCACAACAAGAGGACATAATCTTAAATTAGAGGGACAAAGGTTTAAAAATAATATCAGGAAGTATTACTTGACTGAGAGGGTAGTGGATGCATGGAGTAGCCTTCCAGCTGAAGTGGTAGAGGTTAACACAGTGAGGGAGTTTAAGCATGCGTGGGATATGCATAAGGCTATCCTAACTATAAGATAAGGCCAGGGACTAATGAAAGTATTCAGAAAATTGGGCAGACTAGATTGGCTGAATGGTTCTTATCTGCTGCCACATTCTATGTTTCTATGTTTCTAAACAGTAAGCACCCTGACAGGCAAACCTCACTTATTCTGAGACTTGCGTGGGAACTTGGATGGAGGCTGCGGGGGCATTAGGTCCCCCATCAATTAATTTAATAGTTTCCATCTGTTGCCTACATTATGTCCCCTACCCCATTCATTATTATAAGAGCCCCTGCCCACTTAACCCCCTGTTCATTTTAATTCAAACCACCACCCACCGGCCCAGAGTGGAGGCATGGCAGCACTCTTCCCTCTAAGATGTGAGTGTGTGCCTTTTTGAGGGACTACACACGGTTATTTTGCGTATTATGTTTTTTTGTAGTTTTTTTCTTTTTTTTAATAAAAAATAAATAAAATTATCACCCACCGACAGCTGTCAGAGGGTGGCGGGCGACACGAGGAGCCTGTCACAGGGGTTTAGGGGTTTCCAGTTCCTCACTGCTCCTTCACGCACCTTCTGTGGTGATCTTGGAAGCAGTGGCGTACATACCAGGGTCGCAGGGGGCCCGGTCACCCCTGCGACCCGGTATGTATGTCACTTGGCCAGCCTCTTCTCCTGGGGGGCCCAGGAGCCGGCCACCTCCGGGCCCCCCGAGGCTGGCCCTGCTTACACCCGGCTGGCTGGTCCTGCGGTCGCGCGAGGGAGCACTCTGCCCTGAGTGCTTCCTCTTCAGCTCCCTCGCGCACCGCAATGATACCGGAGCCGGAAGATGACGTCATCAGTACGCGGCGCGCGAGGGAGCTGAAGAGGAAGCACTAAGGAGAGAGTGCTCCCTCGCGCACCGGCCAGCCTGCCTGCCCGCCGGGTGACCGGCCCCCCAGGAGCCCAGCAGCACCACTGGACCCCAGGGAATGCCCTCAGCACTCCAAAAGTTAAGGAGGCTGGGGGGATTAAATTAAAAAAAATGTGTTAGTGTGTGTGTGTTAGTGTTACTGTGAGTGTGTGTGTGAGTGTGTTAGTGTTACTGTGTGTGTGTGTTAGTGTGAGTGTTAGTGTTACTGTGAGTGTTAGTGGGTGTGTTAGTGTTACTGTGTGTGTTAGTGTGTGTTTTACTGTGAGTGTTAGTGTGTGTGTTAGTGTTACTGTGAGTGTTAGTGTGTGTGTGTTAGTGTGAGTGTTAGTATTAGTGTTACTGTGAGTGTTAGTGTGTGTGTTAGTGTTACTGTGTGTGTTAGTGTGTGTTTTACTGTGAGTGTTAGTGTGTGTGTTAGTGTTACTGTGAGTGTTAGTGTGTGTTAGTGTTACTGTGTGTGTTAGTGTGTGTTTTACTGTGAGTGTTAGTGTGTGTTTACTGTGAGTGTTAGTGTGTGTTAGTGTTACTGTGAGTGTTAGTGTTACTGTGTGTGTTAGTGTTACTGTGAGTGTTAGTGTGTGTGTTAGTGTTACTGTGTGTGTTAGTGTGTGTTTTACTGTGAGTGTTAGTGTGTGTATTAGTGTTACTGTGAGTGTTAGTGTGTGTGTGTTACTGTGTGTGTTAGTGTTACTGTGAGTTAGTGTGAGTGTCAGTGAGTGTGTCTGTTGAGTGTGTCTGCTAGTGAGTGTCAGTGAGTGTGTTACTGTGTGTGTCTGTTACTGAGTGTGTTTGTATTAGTGAGTCTGTTTGATGTCTGTTAGTGAGTGTGTGTTTTGTAAGTGAGTGTGTATGTCTGTCTGTCGCTGAGTGTGTCTCTGTCAGTAAATGTGTGTGTCTGTTAGCTAGTGTGTATGCGTGTGTTAGCTAGTGTGTATGCGTCTGTTCGTGAGAGTGTGTATGTGTGTGTCTTCAGCACTTACCTTTCTCCAGCGCCGGATTCCCTTGGCGCTGGGGATCCCTCCGCCTCTCAGCTCTGAATGCGCATGCACAGCAAGAGCCATGCGCACATTCAAACCACCCATAGGAAAGCATTACTCAATGCTTTTCTATGGACGTTCAGTGTCTGAGAATCGCGGAAGCTCCTCTAGCGGCTGTCAGTGAGACAGCCGCTAGAGGCTGGATTAACCCTCAGTGAAACATAGCAGTTTCTCTGAAACTGCTATGCTTTCAGCTGCAGGGTTAAAACTAGAGGGACCTGACACCCAGACCACTTCATTGAGCTGATGTGATCTGGGTGTCTGTAGTGGTCCTTTAAGTGTGTGTGCATCTGCATGCACTGGTGTACATACCACGGTCGCAGGGGTCGCAGCCCTGCAACCCCTGCGACCAGGTGCCCGCCGCCATGTGTTGTGGCCCCGGCCCGCGCCGAGTAAGCGTGCGGGGGGGGGCCAACGGATCAATTTTCGCACCAGCGTCATGTGTACTACACTGCTTGGAAGTTAAAATATGACGTCATTCCGGCCCTGGCATCACAACAGTGGCTGTGCGAGGGAGCAGTGAGGAACTGGAAAACTGCATTGAGAAGATCTATTCCCCAAGGACCCCAAAGAGAGGACCCAAAGTAAATCTCCCAAAACTAGGAAGGTTGGAAGGGCTTAAAAAAAATAAAATAACAAGAAATATAATTAATTTGTGAGTGTTTATATCTGTCTGTGTGTGTGTGTGTGTCTTGTTTCTTCTATTGAATTCAGTGGGATTTTGGCCCTCATAATTTGAAGCACCACGGTGGGTGGGAGAAGACTTTTTTTTAAATTGTTTATTTTTTCTGTAAATGTTTCTTTAAAAAAAAAAAAATTTAAATAGTGTGCACCCTTGCCGGTGCAGTTGACCCGTATTGCTTTCTATGGACTGTCTGACAGACCAAATGGGCATTAGCAGAGAGGCCTGTGTTTCTGAATGGCTGATATTACAGTAATACTGTTGTGTAACTACTAATACTACATTAACATGTAGTAATACTATAATGCAGTGTTATTAACCATGAGAGAGAGGCTAATGGCATCAAACTCCCTACAGGTGAGACATATTCCTCAATACCTTTCATGTCTTTGTCATGTCGGCAGATTGTCTCATTGTTTCAACAGGCGGAAGACACTGTCTTCAGACACTTGGATTTTGGATACGGTCAGAGGTTTCATTCTCCTCCCTACCAACCGGATCGTCCATATCAGACGTTAAACCTTGAGGGAACAACAGTGATCTGTTCTTTGCAAACAGCTGAAAGTCTGTACATTCTGACAATAAACCTGATTTTCAATTTGGGCTAAATAATTTTGATTACAGCTGTGTGTGTATGTATATATATATATATTTATATATCATTTAAAAAAAAAATCTAGGAGTATATTTATGTAATCTTTTGACATAATTAAGTAAATTTATTACAACAATTTGATTGGCAAGCCCAATATTTAACCCCATAACTTTCTAAGACACCATAAAACCTGTACATGGGGGTTACTGCTCTACTCTGGATACTTTGCTGAACGCAAATATGAGTGTTTTCAAAACAGTAAAATGTATTCCGACGATCAGTGAAAGTGCAATCTGTGTGTAAAAAACAAGAATGAATGCTAATTTTGGCCAGGGTTTGTAACTAAGTGGCTACAAAAAAGACCAGGCATACCCCATTTTGAATACCTTAGGTTGTCTACTTTTACAAATGGTATGCCATCCTGGGGTTAATTTTCATCCCTGGGCTGCCATGTGCTCTCGAAGGCAACATTACCAATCTGGCAAATTTCAATGTTAAAAAAAAACATAAAAGGAGAAAGCCCTATATTTGACCCTGTAAATTTTCAAAACCCCAGAAAACCTGTACATGGGGGGTATGGTTCTACTTGTGAGACATCACTGAACAAAAATATGTTTATTTTATTGCAGTAAAATGTTACAGTATTATTACATTCAGAGTTAAAATGCCGCGCAGAACAAGAAAATCAAACAATTTCTTAATTTCCCACACTTATTTTTGTAAAATTATGTTTTACATATAAATAGTTGATGTAAAATGAAAGCCCTGTTTCTCGTGAACAAAGGATACATGTGGGTGCACTTAATATGAAAGGTGAAGTATGATTGAACAGACATATAGTCAAGTGCCAGGTTTTGTTTACGTTACGTTGAACAATTGCCTTCGTCCTTAGGGAGGAGTTCTAATGTGTGAGGGCACTGGATTTATATAAAAACCACGGCTTAAGGAACCCTGGGTTACAGAAGGGATAAAGGGTGATTAAGGTGAGTGCTGATTATTTTATCATGCAAGGCTCTGATACAATTTTACTAAATATTAACTAAAAAGTAAAAGGTGGACAGGGGTAATAATATCAGCCATGCAAGTCTCTTCATTATGTTTTACCCAAGTGAAATATTAGCCACAGGGATTATATTTAATGCAATAATAATAGTAATGTTTATTAGATTTCTCTCCCTGTTGTATTGAGAATACATTATAACTATACACACAGTGCGGGAGGTTGGAAAGGTAATACAATAAAGATCATGTTGGGGGTAGAAGAAGCAGTAAACCCCTGATAGATAAGTGGGTGGGAAATAATTTAATGTTTACAGAACAGGAGGTTATAAGTAATTATTTGCCCAAAAACAAATGAAATGTCACAAATATTTATAACTGAAGGAATTACCAGTTTTCTGTTTCTATAACCCATTCTTATTCCATAGAAATAACTTTTTATAAATGCTTTATTTTAGACTTCACAAGGTAGGTACATGTAAGTAGATACGTTCATACAGTGAATCAGGGAGACGTAAACGGAATATTAACCTGGGAAGTGCGAGTCCCTTTAAATATGAACACGTTTTCACCTCTACTTTAAAAGGTCATGTTTTCAAATTCTTATGTTTAATAAATCACTAACTCATATGACCAGGAATATTCATAACACATCGTTAATAAAAAAAAATAAACCTAATCAGCGCCCCTTATTAAAGGGACACTCCACTCCTAAAACTATTTCATCTCAATGAGTCTCTGGGCACGCTCTTACCTTACAGGGTTAAAATGTTTTAAAAGTGAAGTTGTGTCCTAGGTGCCCATGCGCACTGCCACCTCCCTCCTTGTCACAGCCGATGTACTGATAAGGAAGGATTGATTTGGGCACCAGTGATAGGCTTAAAGCCAAGTGTTCCACCACTAATTTATGCTGCCGCCGGCCAGATGGGCCCTTTGGACTGGGCAGTGCACCGAATTGGGTGGTCAGTTGGGGGCCCCTCCTCCTTCTTTCTCTCAGCTTGTCTGTAGTAAGCTTGTGTGTGTGCGTCTGCCTGCTAGTGAGTGAGCTTGTGTGTGTGTGTGTGTGTGTGTGCCTGCTAGTAAGTGAGCTTGTGTGTGTGTGGCTGCTAGTGAGTGAGCTTGTTTGTGTGTGTCAGTGAGCTTGTCTGTAGTGAGCATGTGTGTGTCAGGGGGCTTGTCTGTTGGAAGCATGTGTGTGTCGGTGAACTTGTATGTGAACATGTGTTTGTCAGTGAGCTTGTCTGTGGTGAGCATGTGTGTATCAGTCAGCTTTTGTGGTAAGCATGTGTGTCTCAGTGATCTTGTCTGTAATTAGCTTGTGTGTGTGTGTGCTTGCTAGTGAGTAAGCGTGTGTGTGGCTGCTAGTGAGTGAGCTTGTGTGTGTGTGACTGAGTGAGGTTGTGTGTGTGTGCCTGCTAGTGAGTGAGCGTGTGTGTGTGTGTGTGCCTGCTAATGAGTGAGCTTGTATGTGTGTGTGTCAGCGAGCATGTCTGTAGTGAGCATGTGTGTGTCAGGGGGCTTGTCTGTTGGAAGCATGTGTGTGTCAGTAAGCTTGTTTGTGGTGTGCATTTGTGTGTCAGTAAGTTTGTTTTTGGTGAGCATGTATGTGTCAGTAAGCTTTTCTGTAGGGAACATGTGTGTGTCAATGAGCTTTTCTTTAGTGAACATGTTTGTGTTAGTGAGCTTTTCTGTAGGGAGCATGCGTGTGTCAATTAGCTTTTCTGTATGGAGCATGTGTCAGTGAACTTGTCTGTAGTGAGCATTTGTGTGTCAGTGAGCTTGTCTGTAGGAAGCATGTGTTTATCAATTAACTTTTCTGTAGTGAGCATGTGTGTGTCAGTGAGCATGTGTGCAACAGTAAGCTTGTCTGTAGTAAGCTTGCGCATGTCAGAGTTTGCCTGTACTACATTTGTGTGAGTATACCAATAAGCTTGTCAATGAGATTGTTTGTCAGTGAGCTTATTTGTGTGCATCTGTGAGCTTGTGTTTTTATGTCAATGAGCTTATGTATATCAGTAAGATTGTTTGTCTATGAGGCTGTGTATCAATGAGCTTGTGTGTGTCAGTGAGATTGTCCTGAAAGGACGAATATTTTATATTAGAAAAAAATAATTATATATATTAACCAATAAATGTTAGGCTATGTCTTGCCACCCCAGATGATTGAGTAATATATAAACACAACACTATGTGTGTGTGTGTGTGTGTGTGTATATATATATATATATATATACCATATATACTCGAGTATAAGCCGACCCGAATATAAGCCGAGGCCCCTAATTTTACCCCCCAAAAACGTGAAAACATATTGACTCGAGTATAAGACTAGGGTGGGAAATGCAGCAGCTACTGGTAAATTTCTAAATAAAATTAGATCCTAAAAAAATTATATTAATTGAATATTTATTTACAGTGTGTGTATATAATGAATGCAGTGTGTGTGTATATGAATGCAGTGTGTGTGTATAGAAGTGCAGTGTGTGTATGGGTGCAGTGTGTGTGTATGAGTGCAGTGTGTGTGTATGAGTGCAGTGTGTGTGTATGAATGCAGTGTGTGTGTATGAGTGCAGTGTGTATGTATGAATGCAGTGTGTGTGTGTATGAGTGCAGTGTGTATGAGTGCAGTGTGTATGAGTGAGTGCAGTGTGTGTATGAGTGCAGTGTGTATGTATGAATGCAGTGTTTGTGTATGAGTGAGTGCAGTGTGTATGTATGAATGCAGTGTTTGTGTGTGAGTGCAGTGTGTGTATGAGTGCAGTGTGTATGAGTGCAGTGAGTGTATGACTGCAGTGTGTGTGTGTGAGTGCAGTGTGTGTATGAGTGCAGTGTGTATGTATGAATGCAGTGTGTGTGTATGAGTGCAGTGTGTATGTATGAGTGCAGTGTGTGTGTGTATGTATGAGTGCAGTGTGTGTGTGTATGAATGCAGTGTGTGTATGAGTGCAGTGTGTGTGTATGAGTGCAGTGTGTGTATGAGTGCAGTGTGTGTGTATGAGTGCAGTGTGTGTGTGTATGAATGCAGTGTGTGTGTATGAATGCAGTGTGTATGAATGATGTGTGTGTGTGTATGAGTGCAGTGTGTGTGTATGAGTGCAGTGTGTGTGTGTGTGTGTGTGTGATGCAGAGTGGGATGCAGAGTGTGATGCAGAGCCTTGGTGGGGGGTGGGCATTTTATTTATTTTTATTATTATTATTTTATTTATTTTTGTTATATTATTATTTATTTATTTTTATTATTATTTTATTATTATTTTATTATTATTTTTATTTATTTTCGTCCTCCTTCCCTGCTTGATGCATGGCAGGGAGGGGGGACTCTCCTTCCCTGGTGGTCCAGCGGCATTGGCAGTTCAGTGGGGGGGAAGGGGGGCTGTCAGAGAGCACTTACCTCTCCTGCAGCTCCTGTCAGCTCTCTTCTCCTCCGCGCCGGTCCGTGCAGCTCTTCTGTCAGCTCACACTGTAAGTCTCGCGAGAGCCGCACTATGACCCCGCGGCTCTCATGAGACTTACACTGGGAGCTGACAGAGGTGCTGAACGGACCGCCGCGGAGGAGGAGAGAGCTGACAGGAGCTGCAGGAGAGGTAATTAACCGCACACAGCCCCCTGTCTGTATTATGGCAATGTAAATTGCCATAATACAGACAGTGACTCGAGTATAAGCCGAGTTGGGGTTTTTCAGCACAAAAAATGTGCTGAAAAACTCGGCTTATACTCGAGTATATACGGTATTTGTGTGTGTGTGTGTGTGTATATATATATATTTATTTATTCAAAAAGTACGTTTGGCACTCTTCCCATTGATTGAAATTATCAGTTGTTACCAGGATGCAGACCCGCAATGTATATATAGAGAAAAAATCATAAAGGTGCACTCCTGGATTTAAAAATTAATAATTAGTTTATTGTACAATTTTTTTTTCAAATGATCGACGTTTCAACCTCTAAAAGGTCTTTCTCAAGATCAGTTCTGATCTTGAGAAAGATCTTTTAGATGTCGAAAAGTTGATCATTTGAATATTTTTTTGCTCAATAAACTAATTAAAAAATGTTTAATCCAAGAGTGCACCTTTATGATTCTCTCTCTCATATCTAGGGTGGCAACTGGCAAGACATAGCCTTACATGTGACAATGCATGGCGCAATGCCTTATTGGGGCTGGCATAGATTTTTTTCTATGGATGTTTTGTATCCCCAGTCCGGCCCTGGATATAGCGATTATAGACTGAGGATTTCCATTTCCCCAATCTTTTAATAATATGCACTGGCGTGTCAGTGCTGGAAGCTGCCCTATTTTAAATAAATGACCTGAAATGATGCTGGGCTGAAACCGACTCTCAGGAGCAGAGTTCTAATGTAGAATATGAATGTAGCAGTAGTAAGTGGAATTCCTTGAAGTGTGAGTAGTGGTGAATTGTGTGTGACATGATTGAGTGTGGGAAGGTGTCAGGATTATAGTTGATCCAGCACGCAGAATAGTATCAAACCTAAGACTAAGGATAACGTCTAACCAGACCTTGGAATGGCTGAACTTAACGTACCACAAAACAGTCAAAATACTTGCCAAGGTCAGGGACACAGAATGAGACACAACGAGAAAGCCAGAAGTCAAGGATACAAGAAATCAGGGACGTCAAAACGAAGCCAAAGTCAAATACCAGAAAAACACAATCAGGAACACACTCTCAGATAACCAGCTAGTGGAGATCATGACATGGTACTGACAAAAAGGTAATTTGGGTTTAAATAACCCTCCTTGGGCTGTAATTGGCTGTCCCTGACATCTGACCCCAAAACGTGCATGCGCGTCTATGACATGACGCCACATCTTTGATGCGGGCGAAGGCAAGTTCCTTATAAAAGCCCGATCCACAGCGGTTGGCGTTCCTTGAAACGTCACACCCACTGGGGACCGAAACACAGGGAGACTGGGTAGCTGCCGCCGAGCCCAAGGTAAGTTTGAAGCATCTCTGACGGCGTGGCTACTTAGTTTGTGTGCAGCCACACTGGCAGAGATGCCGGGAGTTGTGACAATAGGTAGGAGTCATATTTTAACCGGGCACCACTTGTTCTCCGTGTTATAAAGCAGGATAGTGGATGGATGATTAGTGTGATTAATTTTAGAGGTTTGTAGGGAAAGTATATAGTGGTCGTGATGTTTATTGATATCGGATATTTTTAAGTTTGAAATCATGTCGGTCTGTCTTGCTACTGTAAACTTTTGGGGTCTCCGAAAACTGTAGAATGCCATATAAATAGCGGTTTTAATTACTTGATTGGTATGAATGTCAAATGGTCGTGTGTCCAATAAATCAGAGAGGGCTCGGAATATAGGACTAGACATGTGCAATTCGTCTCGGTCCGAATAAAAATTCGGCCGAATTTAAGGTAATTCGGACATTCGGGTGCTTCCGAATGTCCGAATAGTTGAATTGACGAAGTGCCGAAGTGCCGAATTGCTGAAGTCCCGAATTGCCGAAATTAGCCAATTTCCGAAGTGTAGCAGTGCCGAAGTGCCGAATTGCTGAAGTGCCGAAGTTCCGAAGTTGCCGAAGTTCCGAGGTGTCAAAGTGCCGAAGTTCCTAAGCACAGTATTGCCTAAGTACGACTATACTTACCCAGTGAAAGAAGAAGAATGTTACACTGTATACAATCTCAAATAAAAAGTATACAAAAATAGACAGGATTAAGCTGTAAGCATTTGCAACACTTACAACAATCAAGTAACATACATTCATATAAAATGTATGTTACTTAGCCAGTCAGTGTAATGACAGGAATGAATAAGTAGATAACTCCCTAATTCCCACGGTATTAGGGAGCTATCTACTAAAAGGCTGAAAGACCTAAATTGGTCTTTTAGCCAAATGTACTAATACTAAGTAAAGATTACTTAGTATTACTAAATTATGCCCCTACTCGCTATACCGCGAGTAGGGGCATGTCTATTAAAGCCTGTGGCTGCTCACTGTTAACATAAAAAAGGGTCCCCCCTCCCTGACCGGGTGGGGGCGCTAAATACAAATTGAGAGGGGGGACCTAATGTCCTCCCTTCTGGCCCCCACCCCTGAGCGGTGGGTGGGGGCCCTAAACACAAATTAGGGGCGGACCTAATGTCCTCCCCCCTGGCCCCCACCCCTGAGCGGTGGGTGGGGGCCCTAAACACAAATTGGGGGGGACCTAATGTCCTCCCCCCTGGCCCCCACCCCTGAGCGGTGGGTGGGGGCCCTAAACTAGAATAAGGGGGGGACCTAATGTCCTCCCCCCTGGCCCCCACCCCTGATTAAGTAACCAATTATGAGTCAAATTACACAGCGTGGGGAAATTCCAAAGAACTTTCCCACGCTGTGTAAAATGACACAGAGCACTCTGATTGGTTGATTTCAAACCAACCAATCAGAGTGCTGTGACAGGTAAATGCAGAGACTTACGGTACAATGCAATATAAACACTACTATAGACAATGATTGTAGTGCACTATATATACAAATACTTAGCTTGATTGCTACAATGCAGCCTCCCAAGATCGTTACCCAGAGAAGACGACCTTTTCATATAATCACAAACACTACAACAAACTGCGGGATACGGCTGAGAGTAATTCTAAAAGGAACATACAAAATATATAGACATAGTGAAGTACAGTTTAACACATCTCATGCGCTGTATAAGAATGCACTCACAAGATAACGGAGAATAAATCGCTCATAGGGTGCCTCCCCCAGTGAATATGGGGGGCTGATGATCCCTTGATTCCTCGTTGGATTTCTTAATAATACTCAGGACTTCCAATGGGTAGTAGTGGAAAAAATATGCTTTTATTGATAAAAGGTGAATAATCACCATCAATAAAATATATTAAAATAAATGAAACAACGGTATGGCCACGCGTTTCGTTCTATAAAGAACTTCCTCAGGGACCGTGTATAAAAATAAAACAATATACAATTATGACAGATTAGAAATACATCCTATTCCCACCCTCCCCAAGTCCTCTTTAAATAGGGCTACTCCCTATGTCCATTGGTGGTTCCAGGGGTGGTACCCGGGGTCCATCACTTGATTGGTCCTGAAGGTCGATAGTACAGCTGTTTCCCATTCTCCTGCTGTTGCTGGCAATCAAATTTGGCGCGTTCGGCTAACCGGAACCGGAAGTGTAGATCGTATTGTACTTCCGCGTTCCATATGCGTTCCACGTGCGTTCCAACTACGGTTAGTATGCGTTCCACCTTCATTCTGTTGAATTCTCATAGTATGATCAAAGAAAACAACGGACAACAACATATTCTATCTACTAAAGGAAAAAAAGATGTTAATAACTTCATTTGCAGTATATTTATTTTCTAATTTGGATCATAATGGATTACCATCCTTGGGCTATCTATAAACAGTGAAACAAAAATATTTAAAAGTGAAATGTGTATAGCAGACACATTAATGTATATAATACATTCTTCCAAAGATGTGTACCATATTAGTTCAATGTGTGATGTGCACAGTGTAATAGATATTATATATCACTAATGTGATGTGTATGAAAAAATCTAAAATAAACATAAATACATATGCAATGTTCCTATAAGTAATTTCCAATATTAAATGGAGTAACACATATACCTGTTATCTTAATTAATTATGATATAAACATATTAAGCCTTTTCTTTTATTAGGGATTACAAAATATTAAGAGAGAATCAAAAGTTCCCAAATATGTGTATAGATACAGTGGAACCTCCAAATTCCAAGGAAGTCCAATGATTGCACATACTCAACATAATGAATATGTCAACTATATACAATCATATAAGATCACACTGTTACAAATAATATATATATAAATGAGAATAATTATGTGAAGACAAAGAATTATATAAACCATATAAATCCTAATCCAGAAAACATACTAAGTCAATCCCTATGTTAAGGCCTTGTGGCTCTAGGGTATGCAACTTATGTATCCAGAAGGTTTTCCTCTGTGATAATTATTTAACCCTATCACCTCCTCGCCAGAATGGAGACACTCTTTCAATACCTATAAATTTGAACTCCTTAAAAGAAAACAATGGGGGCGGAGCTTAGCGGGCAAAGCGGACGGTCGCATGGGAGCGGGGCTCCCGATAATTGAGCCGACAAACCCCCTATACAAACGAGCAAAAGGATCAAATCACCTCTCCAGACAGCCATCGAGACCCACACATCCTCAATGGGTCGAAAAACGAAAAAGGCGAAAGCCGAAAAACCCCGACAGAGCATGGATATCGGGGCTCTGTGGCGGCAGGCACAGGCCGCAACCGGAGCGCACATGGCGGCTATGCATGGCGGATGCTCCGATTTTTCGGATGGGACCTCTGAAGGAGAGGATGGGGACCCCTCACAGCCCGAGACCATACAGGTACAAACGCTGGTACAGGCACAGCCACCCATGAAAGCACCCACCCCAGTTACTATGGAGGCTTTGGGGGAACTCATGGCAGACCACCATAGAAAGATAGCTGCAGATGTGGCCCTACTCAGGGAAGATTTTAAACTTGTCACAGTCAGGCTGGGAGCTGTGGAAGGCACCGCCAATAATCACACAACGCAGATTGCAGAATTACAAGCGGCAGTACATGGCCTAAAGCAGCAGACCCTGCTCCACGAGCAGCTACTTGCCTCCCAAGAGGATAAACTTCGCCGGAACAACATAAAACTTAGGGGAGTCCTGGACTCCGTCCCAGAGGCGGAACTACCACATCTGGCCAGAAGGCTTCTCACCACGCTAGTGACCCCGAGAACAGCCAAGGCGATCACCCTCGATGGCATATTCCGCCTACCAAAGTCCGCGAGAGCCCCACAAACCGCCACAGGGGACCTCATAGTCCGGTTTCAATCCATCAGTGACAAGCAAGCAATCATGGCAGCAGTTAGAGGCCAACCGACACTTACCTTCGAGGGGATGGCACTTTCCTTTTTCTCTGATCTCTCAGGGGGGACATTGGCGTGGAGGAGATCCCTGGGCCCATTCACATCCCTCCTACGACAACACCAAATCCGGTACCGCTGGGGACCAGGGCGCACCCTTCTGGTTGACCGAGGAGGCAGCTCTCACATGGTCCATAACATGCAGGAGGCCACGGAGGCACTGGGACTATTGAACCTCCCCACGACTGCGCTCACTACAGCGACAGACACAGCTGGACCCACGCGCACACTAGGGAGGAACGCAGCCGCCGCACCGGAATTTGTCCCTCGACGACCACCTGCAAACCCATATGCGGCAGCCACTACATGAACTGGAGCCCGGTACTGTGGGACTCACTTTAGGGCATGCCCCCCACCGTCGACCATTTGCATAAGACTCTACACATGTTACAGTTGAGAACATTTTAAGTGTTAATTTTGCAACCACGGAAATAGTTTATTTTTATTTTTCTTCTTCTTCACTAACCTCACTAGAATGCGCCTAATAACTTCCTGCTCACGCATATGTTGACATACGTTGTGCACACAATCTCTTACAGCTTAAAGGCTTCTTATGCAATACCACATATACACTAGACCCGCTACTCACTGTACTCCTAAACAAGTTAAAACGTATTGAATCTTGGACATATTTCAGGAGCACCCACACTATTACAGGCATCCAAAGGCACTTTCACGCCATTTATCTATGGCCCCACCTGAGCTTCCCCTCGGGGTTACAGGCGCTACCTGACCGGCACAAGGGGACGCTAAACTACTCGCTATAGACAGAAACAGGGTAGATAGAACGCAAGGGCCACCAGCTCATCTCAGGGTTATACAGCAGGGCCCACACTACGCAGTACAGCTCCCTTCAGCATAGAACAAATAACATGCACGCCCATGCATGGCGCATCATTATGTTCCAGGACCGAGCTTTAGGTCACCTACGATATGCGGACAACTACTGCCCCCCACAGCCACATCAGCTTCACCCCTCATATGCCGCAGCTAAGCGCCCTGCGAATATTATTCTCACATTGTTTCAATGTCATATGTCCAACGATGGACAACTTAATTAATGCCAAAGTTATGTTTAGCTTATTCATCGTTTTAATGTTTTCAGTTTTGCGAGAGATAACCTAGAGAAAACACTCTCACTTGATAGTTAGCTGGTTTCTGCTTATTTTCAGTAGACATACTCGATGACCATGCATTCACTTATACCCACAAAAATGTGCAAGGAATCTGTATACCACGGCACTGTTACCTCATGTAAGTTTAAATTGGGCTTGTACCGCTGTCGTGGCGCAACAAGCCTGCTATGTTCATGATTTGCACAATAAAATAAAGATTGACAAAAGAAAACAATGGGCAATTAGAACAGTGGGCTGGAACTGAATGGGTTGTTAGTTTTTTCTTAATGTTATTTAGGTGTTCTAATATTCTAACCTTCAGAATCCTTTTCGTGCGTCCCACATACTGTTTGCCACACGGACATTGCAGTAGATAAACTACAAAGTCCATGTGGCAGCTAATTTCGGATTTCACCTTAAAAACCTCCCCCGAGATATTACTGTGGAAGACCTTAGATTCCACATCCCTTAAATAAACCAGAAATTGGAGAAAAATTAGTATTCCCGTGTTTAATAGCATAACTAGGGGCCAGTAGATTTTTGAGATTGTTATTCTTTTTATAGATCACCAGCGGGCGATCAGATATAGGACCTGCAGCAAAATGGGCCAGAATTCTTGTAGGCTCTTTTTAATTTTGTGGTGGTCTGTATTATACTGGGTTATGAAAGACGATTTAAAGTTGGCATTTTTTTTGGTTGAATTATATCGATCCTCTAACAGGGAGTTACGTTGTAATGAACCAATGGAACGGATTTCTTTATCCAATGAGTTTTTATTATAACCCCTATCGATGAGTTTTTTCTTTATGTCTAGTGATTGGGCCTTAAAATCCCCAAAGTTAGAGCAATTTCGTCTCACACGTGTGAACTGGCTTCTAGCTGTGCCCCGTAGCCATGGTTTATGGTGGCAGCTTTGTTGATGCACAAAGCCATTGCCATCCGTCGGTTTGAAAAAACACTTTGTTTGTATTTTATCTTGGTCACAAAAGAGGACAAGGTCCAAAAAATGGATTTCATATTTGTTCCATTCTGGGGTGAAAACCAGATTGTACTGGTTCTCATTAAGGTAACAAACAAAATTCTGAAAATCAACCGAAGACCCCTTCCAAATAATAATAACATCATCGATGTATCGCCGCCATAGGACCAGGCTCTCAAACCAGCCATGCCCAGACCACACGAAGAGCTCTTCCCATCTTCTCATGTAGGTGTTGGCATAGCTGGGGGCGAACCTGGTACCCATGGCGTTCCCCGTGATCTGTAAATGATAATCACCATTAAAGAAAAAATAATTGTGATCCAAAATAAATTGAACCGAAGAAAAAATAAACTCCCTGTGGTCTACCGATAATGTACTGTCTTGAGACATATAGTAATCAACTGATTCCAGGTCCAAGGAATGGCTAATTACGGTATACAGAGAGGTCACATCTAGTGTGGCCCAACTGTATTCCGACTTCCATTCAATACTTTCAAGCTCCTGTAAGAAAGATTTTGTATCACGCACATAGGACGGTGCTCCCTGTGCGTACTTCTGCAGGAAAGAGTCCACATAAGCGGATAAATTGGCTGTTATGGAATTTACACCGCTAATGATAGGGCGCCCTGGTGGATTAGGGAGGCGTTTATGTGTTTTAGGGAGAAAATAAAAAATTGGTATGACGGGGTGCTTTTTAAATAAAAAAATCAAATTTTTTTTGAGTTATAATCCCATTATTAAATGCTTTTTCCAATAAGATCCTAAGCTCTGAATTGAAACGGAACGTAGGATCATTTGGAAGAATAGTATAAGTGTTTTTGTCTCCCAAGATATTGGCCGATTCTTCTAGATAATAGGAGGTGGTCATCAGAACTATGCCACCTCCCTTATCCGCCTCCCTAATAACCAGGTCATCGCGTTCCATTAGATTTTTAAGAACCCTTTCTTCTCTCTTAGTAAGATTAGAAGTTTGTGATCTTTTAATATCCTTTGTACTGAAAGACTTGAATGTTTGGTTTACCATGTGTTCAAATGTTTCTAGGAAAGGGCCCTTGCTTTGTGCAGGAAAAAAGTGTGATTTCGGTTGAAATCTGTAATTGGAAGGAGTTGTTGAAATGTTCAAGGTATC